>NC_085988.1:57214740-57514740 GCF_030014385.1 Trichomycterus rosablanca | reverse complement strand
TCAGTAATTGTAGAACTACAAAGTGCTTCTATATGGTAAGTGGAGCTGATAAAATGGACAGTAAGTGCAAAAACAAGTAGGTGGTTTTAATGTTATGGCTGGTCGGTGTAAGTATTTACTTTAACAACCCCAAAATCTGATTTAGTGTTTTCAACCTGTTGTTGTTGTACCACCTGTTTAGATGAATCAAGATACATTATTGTTACAATAAATAATTTAGTGACTGTTCATTCGAAATGATGTAATTTATGAAGCATACTGAAAATATGTAATCAAATGTACATATAGCACATACATGGTTTCTCTATATAATATTTATACTTGCTGATAAAGGTTTGAGGGCTGTGTGTTCTATACAGTTTTCCATGCAATAATGTTTAGCTTTAAAATTAAACATGCGGGGTTATTTATAACCTTTCAGCACAAGAATTAAACACAACTGCTGGGTGCAGTAATAACACAGCCAGTAACTACCCAAACATTAGTGTAAAATGAGTTAAACAAACCCAGCAATGAGGCTTAGTTAGCATAAACCTACATTTAATTCATTCATTTAATTCATTTTAAATCAAGCTGATGCTTTTAATATTATATTCCTGTATTTATCAGTTAGCAGTTTAGTTTGTAGCGTAGCTTAAAAGTTAACGTTAGTTTGCTGACAAAAAAGTATGGCTAAAATTGGCTTCTTGCAACAGAAGATAAAATCAATTTATATTTTACACAGAAAGCATTTGACTACCCACATAAAACTAGATTAAATCTATTTCCATATATGACCTATATGACTTGATTTTGAAGTTGACCTAAATTGGGTTATTTTAGCCTTTCTATTTAAGGGTTTAGCATACATTTCCATTTTGGCAATGGTTTAAAATATACACTGATAAGCCATAACATTAAAACCATCTCCTTGTTTCTACACTCACTGTCCATTTTATTAGCGATTTAGAAACGATTTGTAGTTCTACAATTACTGACTGTAGTCCATCTGTTTCTCTCAGTGCTTTGTTAGCCCCTTTTCATGCTGTTCTTCAATGGTCAGGACCCCCTCAGGACCACCACAGAGTAGGTATTATTTGGGTGGTGGATCATTCTCAGCACTACAGTGACACTAACATGGTGGTGGTGGTGGTGTGTTAGTGTGTGTTGTGCTGGTATGAGTGGATCAGACACAGCAATGCTGATGCAGTTTTTTAAACACCTTACTTTCACTGCTGGACTGAGAATAGTCCACCAGCCAAAAATATCCAGCCAACAGCGCCCCGTGGGCAGCGTCCTGTGACAACTGATGAAGGTCTAGAAGATGACCAACTCAAACAGCAGCAATAGATGAGCGATTGTCTCTGACGTTACATCTACAAGGTGACCCAACTAGGTAGGAGTGTCTAATAGAGTGGACAGTGAGTGGACACGGTATTCAAAAACTCCAGCAGAGCTGCTGTCTTTGATCCACTCGTACCAGCACAACACACACTAACACAGCACCACCATGTCATTGTCACTGCAGTGATGAGAATGATCTACCACCTAAATAATACCTGCTCTGTAGTATATAGAGAAATACTGTAGATGGACTACAGTCAGTAATTGTAGAACTACAAAGTGCTTCTATATGGTAAGTGGAGCTGATAAAATGGACAGTGAATGTAGAAACAAGGAGGTGGTTTTAATTATATGGCTGATCAAGGTATTTTCAGGCTGTGCAATTAATGGGTGAGAGTCTCACTTATTGGTTGATTAGTTGATGTGATCAAGAATTACTAGCCTCGCCAACAAGTACAGATGGGGACCCACTAGGTTGAAAGTTTGATGGGGTCAAGGTGGGCATTGGTTCATGTGTGGGTTTACACATGATTACTGAGGCCTGATTAGGCTGCCCTTTTTTAATGCAGTTTCAATTTCAAATGTACCCAAGGTAGATGGGTCCCTGTTGAGTATGGTTCCTCTCAGAGTCTCTCTTACCTGTAGGACAATTTTCCAAGGAGTGAATGTCCCAGCAAATTTAAAGCAAGGCCAAAGAAAGTACAACCCCAAATCAGAAAAAGTTGGGACAGTATGGAAAATGCTAATAAAATAAAAATGCAGTGTTCCTTACATTTACTTCGACTTTTAATTGATTGCAGACAGTTTGAACCCAAGATAATTCATGTTTTATCTGCTCAACTTCATTTCATTTGTTAATCTACCTCCATTCCTGCAGTTCAGGCCTGCAACATATTCCAAAACAAGTTGGGACGGGGGCAATTTGGGGCTAGTAATGAGGTGAAAAAACTAAATAATGATGTGATTCCAAACAGGTGATGTCAACAGGTGATTGTAATCATGGTTTGGTACAAAAGCAGCATCCAGGAAAGGCTGAGTCTTTGATGAGCAAAGATGATCAGAGGATCTCCAGTTTGTGTGAGAACAAATGTGTGAGAAAATGATTAAATTGTTTAAAAACAATGTACCTCAAAGAAAGATTGGAAGGGATTTGCATATTTTCTCCCTCTACAGTGCATAATATCATTAAACCATTCAAGGAATTGGGAGGAATTTCAGTGTGTAAAGGCCAAAAATTGCAAGCTTAAGCTGAACGCCCATGACCTTCGATCCCTCATATGGCACTGCATCAAGAACCACCACTCAGCAATAGCTAATATAACCACATGGGCAAGGGATTACTTTGGCAAACCTTTGTCAAGCACAACAATACAGAGTAACATGCACAAATGCCACTTAAAACTTTACTGTGTAAAAAAAAAAGCCTTATGTTAACCATGTCCAGAAGTGGCGTTGACTTCTCTGGGCTCGGAGGCATCTAGGACGGACCATCACACAGTGGAAACGTGTATTGTGGTCAGAGGAATCAGCATTCCAGGTCTTTTTTGGAAACGCTGTGTGCTCCAAACTAAAGATGAAAAGGACCATCCAGACTGTTATCAGCCACAAGTCCAAAAGCCAGGGTCTGTCATGGTATGGGGCTGTGTCAGTGCCCTTGGCAAAGGTCATTTACCTGGCAGCATTAATGCATTGAGATCTTAGAGCAACATATGCTGCCTTCAAGACGTCATCTTTTCCAGGGACATCCATGCATTTTTCAACAATGCAAAACCATATGCTTGCACACATTACAAAGGCATGGCTGTGGAAGAAGAGGGTACGGGTACTGGATTGGCCTGCCTGCAGTCTTGACCTGTCCCCAATAGAGAATGTGTGGAGCATTTTGAAACATGAAAAATGCGACGACAACAACAACCCCGTACTGTTGCACATCTTAAAACACTAAATCACTTGGTCTCCTCAGTACCAAAATGTCTTTTAAGTGTGGTGAGAAGGAATGGCAACATTAGTGGTAAATGCTTTACTGTCCCAACTTTTTTGCAGGCCTGAAATGCAGGACTGGATGTTTATTAATACATGAAATGAAGCTGACCAGACAAAACATGAAATATCTCAGGTTCATCCTGTCTGCAATCAAATAAAAGTAAATGTAAGAAACTCTGTGTTTTTATTATTTGCATTTTCCATACTGTCCCAACTTTTTCTGATTTGGGGTATATAGATGTTTTCTTTGACTAACCTTATAGTATTTTGTACATATAAACAAACCAAAAAAGTTGGGATCTAAGGAAATGGCTTTATAGGAACAAGGACGGAAACCACTGTTAAATGTGCACGACTTTGTAGTCCTCAGGTGGCATTGCGTGAAAAGCCTTCATGCTACAATGATACATTTAGCCACATGAAGGCCAGTGTCAAGGAGGCTTTAAAGCATCGTGGCACCATTCTGGATCAAAATTGCTAGCTGCAGGTCCCCCAACAGTGGCACCTGCCAAAGCACATCCTTCTTCTTCCACCAAGGAACCCCCACCTGCGAGCTCCTAAGTGGTATGATGAGGAACCCGGTCGTTGTCAGGGGTTCCTGCTGCAGTGCTCGCTGGCATTTGAGCTCCAGTCCTTGTGCTTCCCCACTGAGTGATCAAAGGCTTCACATATTGTCATACTACTGTCTAGGCAGACCCTGAAGTGGGCTACTGCTATCTGGGAGAATTGGCCAGACTTGTATTTGTCCATTGACCATTTCACCACAGGGTTGAGACTTTAGACCACCCAGTTGGGGGTAAAGAGGCAATTTTGTGAGACAAAATCTGACGCTCTATCACTAACCATGCCATTAACTTCCACATCCTAGCAGCAGAGAGCGGATGGAATTATGAGGCACCAATTGCAACCTTCTAGGAGGGGTCCTGGCCCTTTGATTGGACAAATGATTCTGGGAATAAAATAAAAGCTGCAAGGTAGATTAGATTTTTCTTTTTTCTCATGAGCCACTTTCTGAAAGTATCAGAATTTTTGTGTTTTGTTTTTGGCTTCCTTTTGTTCTGATCCTGTTTATTCTGATCAGTCATTTTTACCACCCTGTTACATGTCTATTTCCCCCAAAGTTTATTTTTGTTCAAATTCTTGATAATTTCCTGCATTTCAGGCCTGCAACACATTCCAAGTAAAGCATTTAGCACTTTGTAATGTTGCCATTTCTTTTCACCACACTCAAAAGATGTTTTGGCACTGAGGATACCAAACGATTTAGTGTTTCAGCTTTTATTTTGTCCCATTCTTCCTGCAAACACATCTTAAGATGTGCAACAGTACGGGGTCATTGTTGTCAAAATTCTTCACACATTCTCTATTGGGGACAGGTCAGGACTGCAGGCAGGCCAGTCCAGTACCCGTACCCTCTTCTTCTGCAGCCATGCCTTTGTAATGTGTGCAGCATGTGGTTTTGCATTGTCTTGTTGAAAAATGCATGAACATCCCTGGAAAAGTTGACGTCTTGAAGGAAGCATATGTTCTACACAGACAGACAGACAGATACTTTATTAATCCCGAAGGAAATTAAGGATCACAATGTACTTTTTGTACTGCCATCACATAAGTGTAAATGACCTTTGCCAAGGGCACTGACACAGCCCCATACCATGACAGACCCTGGCTTTTGGACTTGTTGCTGATAACAGTCTGGATGGTCCTTTTCGTCTTTGGTCCGGAGCACACAGCGTCCATTTTTTCCAAAAAAGACCTGGAATGCTGATTCATCTGACCACAATACATGTTTCCACTGTGCCATGGTCCATCCTAGATGCTTCTGACCCCAGGGAAGTTGATGCCGCTTCTGGACATGGTTAACATAAGGCTTCTTTTTTGCACAGTAAAGTTTTAAGTGGTATTTGTGCATGTAACTCTGTATTGTAGTGCTTGACAAAGGTTTGCTAAAGTAATCCCTTGCTCATGTGGTTATATCAGCGATTGTTGAGTGGCGGTTTGAAGATCACGGACATTCAGCTTAAGCTTGCACCCTTGGCTTTTATGCACTGAAATTTCTCCCAATTCCTTAAATCGTTTAATGATATTATGCACTGTAGAGGGAGAAATATGCAAATCCCTTCCAATCTTTCTTTGAGGTTCATTGTTTTTAAACAATTTTATACTTTTCTCATGCATTTGTGGATAAACTAGAGATCCTCTGATCATCTTTGCTCATCAAAGTCTCAGCCTTTCCTGGATGCTGCTTTTGTACCAAACCATGATTACAACCACCTGTTTGGAATCACATCATCATTATTATTATTTTTTACCTCATTACTAGCCCTAAATTGCCCTCTTCCCAACTATATTGGAATGTGTTGCAGGCCTGAAATGCAGGAGTGGAGGTATATTAACAAATGAAATGAAGTTGAGCAGACAAAACATAAAATATCTTGGGTTTATACTATCTGCATTTAAATAAAAGTCAAAGTACATGTAAGGAACACTGCATTTTTATTGTATTTGTATTTTCCACACTGTCCTTTTTCTGATTTGGGGTTTACATTTAGGTTGCCTAAAGGGGATTCACTGTGTGTAATGTACTTGATATGGCAGAGAGAGGGAGCCACAGAGTTAAATAAATGAACAATTTTACATGCAGGGCAGATATGATCAGTGTCTGATCCTTAGTCTAGCACGAACCAGTCTTCTGCTACTGGAAAAGAAGGAAAATAATGATGAATATAAATGTTTTAACATACAGCAAATGTGAGTCACTGTACTGAATCAAATAACTCCACGTCTCAAGATAAACCCTGATTTATTTAGGGACGAATGAATCATTTGTGAGAAGTCATTCACATTTTGTGATATTAAAAATAGGAATGGCTCACCAGGTTTACCTACTGATTCTGAATTACTTACTATTTCAATCGTAATTGTTGTGCCCGGATCGTTCAGGTTCTACTGTGACAAGTCTTCCCGCACGCACTCATACCTGTACGTGTTAACAGGCACACGCGCGGAGTGACGAAAACGATCACGCCCTAATTACACTTTCCGATTCAGCGTCTGTCAGGTGGTTTCTATAATATCCCGGCTCAGTTGGCGTATACCTTAGATCTATTTTAAGCAGCAGACATGATTGTAAATGTGCTGATGAAACTATCTTGCAAAATTGCATACACCAGTATAGAATAAGCATTCTGATCAGAATTTTGCAATATCATCTTTATAGACACTAATATTTATAAGTTATTAATGTCTCAACATTTAACAGCTTTACCAAAACACATCTTCCAACAGCAGGACCAAGAGAAACATACACTATTTGGCCAAAAGTATAAGGACACCTGACCATGACGTTGGACAACCCCATTCGAAAAAAACATTGACATTAATACTGAGTTGCCCCACTTGCAGCTGTAACAGCCTCCACTGTTCTGAAAAAGTCTTTCCATAAGAGAGTGTCCATGGAAATGTGTGCCCAAAAGAATATGTTGCAATCTTATCTTTTTAGACACTAATAATTCTGGGTTTTTAATGTCTCACCATTTAACAGCTTTACCAAAACTGCTTTATGCTATTAATGAAATTGTTGCCAATAACGTGCCATGTATGAACAATTATTCCAACAGCAATACCAAGAGAAACATACACTATTTGGCCAAAAGTATAAGGACACCTGACCTTGACGTTGGACAACCCCATTCGAAAAAAAAATTGACATTAATACTGAGTTGCCCCACTGTTCTGAAAAGACTTTCCATAAGAGAGTGTCCATGGAAATGTGTGCCCAAAAAAATATGTTGCAATCTTATCTTTTTAGACACTAATAATTCTGGGTTTTTAATGTCTCACCATTTAACAGCTTCATCAAAACTGCTTTATGCCAGTTAAAAAAATTTATGTACACTTATTCCAACAGCAGCACCAAGAGAAACATACACTATTTGGCCAAAAGTATGAGGACACCTGACCATGACATTGGACAACCCCATTTGAAAAAACATTGACATTAATACTGAGTTGCCCCACTTGCAGCTGTAACAGTCTCCACTGTTCTGAAAAGGTCTTTCCATAAGAGTGTGTCCATGGAAATGTGTGCCCAAAAGAATATGTTGCAATCTTATCTTTTTAGACACTAATAATTCTGGGTTTTTAATGTCTCACCATTTAACAGCTTTATCAAAACTGCTTCATGCCAGTTAAACAAATGTATGTACACTTATTCCAACAGCAACACCAAGAGAAACATACACTATTTGGCCAAAAGTATGACAACACCTGAATATGATGTTGGACAACCACATTCCAAAAAAACATTAACATTAATACTGAGTTGCCACCGCTTGCGATTTGTGCCCATTTAGTCAAAAGAATATGTTTGAGGTCAGGAACTTCTGTTAGATGTGAAGGCCTGGCGTACAATAATTGTTCATATTAATGCATAAAATGTTAAATAGGGTTTAATGGGGTTGCAGGGTCTTGGGCAGAACACTGTATAGTTTAACACCAGACTTGTCAAAGCATGTCTTCTTGGACCTTGCTTCATACATGTGGCACAGACGGATTACTATGGCTCTATTGGAGGCATACATGTTACTATATATCATTTATTTTATACACCTGTTAGCAATAGGTGTTGCTAAAACACCTTACAAAAAAATAGAGGGAGTGTCAATGTTTTTTCCAAGGGTATCCACTTCTTCTATCTGCTGGATTTTTAAATTCTTTTTAGCATCATATAATCATATAATATTGTTCGCTGCTAAAAGCGCTATGTAGCGCAGTGCAGATTAGGTACAGCTCACTTGTTAGGTAGCGTTAGCATAACGGTGTTAACAGATGAGAGAGGTTTTCTTGATATGGTGGAAAAAATAAACAGAAACAGCAAAAAAATAGCTGTGTCTGTAGTTTAGAAGTTTTGTTTTTGTTCCAACACAGATTAAAACACTATATACTGGACGGTTTGTTGGGGCACGGTTGTTGCAAAAAAGCAAACGGTTAAGCTACATTACTACTGGAGCAAAAATACTTCAGTTTAATTGCTATACCAACGTTATACCAACAACATCAAAGCAAGCTAGAAGCGTGGATATATAAAGTTGTCCACTTTTCTACTACAGACCTTTGATCAAGTTGTACAATCAGTGGAGTCATACCTCAGTATAACGGTATAACTGTTAAGGAGAGCTAATGGTAATTGTATAATACTTAAATATTATAATAATAATAAACATTGTAAATATTGCACCTGTTTCACGCATACTGATTCCATCATACACCGATCAGCCATAACATTAAAACCACCTTGTTTCTACGCTCACTGTCCATTTTATCAGCTCCACTTACCATATAGAAGCACTTTAAAGTTCTACAATTACTGACTGTAGTCCACCTGTTTCTCTGCATGCTTTGTTAGCCCCCTTTCATACTGTTCTTCAATGGTCAGGACTCTCCCAGGACCACTAAGGAGTAGGTATTATTTGGGTGGTGGATCATTCTCAGCACTGCAGTGACACTGACATGGTGGTGGTGTGTTAGTGTGTGTTGTGCTGGTATGAGTGGATCAGACACAGCAGCGCTGATGGAGTTTTTAAACACCTCACTGTCCATGCTGGACTGAGAATAGTCCACCAACCAAGAATATCCAGCCAACAGCGCCCTGTAGGCAGCGTCCTGTGACCACTGATGAAGGTCTAGAAGATGACCAAGTCAAACAGCAGCAATAGATGAGCGATCGTGTCTGACTTTACATCTACAAGATGGACCAACTAGTGAGTGGACACGGTATTTAAAAACTCCAGCAGCGCTGCTGTGTCTTATCCACTCATACCAGCACAACACATAATAAAACACCACCACCATGTCAGTGTCACTGCAGTGCTGAGAATCATGAGAAATAGATGGACTACAGTCAGTAACTGTAGAACTACAAAGTGCTTCTATATGGTAAGTGGAGCTGATAAAATGGACAGTGAGTGTAGAAACAAGGAGGTGGTTTTAATGTTATGGCTGATCGGTGTATATTGTGTCATTTTGTGGGGCCAAGAAAACTTTATAGTACCCAAAACCTTCATTATATTCATGGTGAAATTAAATCCCTTTGTATTTTATGTACTCATGACAGTAGAATAAGCCACAAACATATAAAAAGTCGCAGTAATGTAAAGGTAAGATCAGCAAAGGTATATCGAAAGTTATGAAGAGTACTAAATCATTGTTAAAATCGCGCATTGAACTTTACAGCCGCACCCACCGACCGAGCGTCCAATCAGAAGCGTTCAGAGCGGAGTCAACTTCAGTGCGCTGTCCGAGAAACCGACAGTTGAAACACACTGAGGGCAGCGTGCGATCGTGCGTCTGCTAAGCGAAGACTAATAACCGTTTAATATGATTACTGGAAACCTACAACCAAGTGGAATTTTACAGCTACGTTCGCTTTTAAAGAAGATCTGTGCTACGAGTTTTACTCGGTAATTTTTTTTGCGTGTTAAGATTTATAAAGCTACTAAAGTTTAAAGTTTGATCACACAACCTGCTTAAAAAATAATAACCGAGAACCGAGTAACAAGCCAAATTATGGGATTGTTATTATCCAACTGTGATGTGGATTGTAAAGCCGTTTGAAGGAGAGTTCGCTTTGCGTCGGGACAATGTGACAGGATTCGTGTCGTGGCTACTCACGTTTTTGGATATTTTGAAAAGCATCGGCAACAGCTGAAAGTAAGACACGTTTCTTTTTTTCTCCAGGTGTCCCGTGGGACCAAAAATGGGATTTTCGCCAGATTAACCTGCCTGACCCCTGCCTTTCAGAAGGTTCATCCATGTCTGCCAGGCTGTCCGAAACATTTTTTGATGCTTTTCGACAAGTTCGCCTATCCTACGATAGGGTTTTAGACAGACTTTCCCGTTGCGCCGTCTCAATCATGAACTTAACTGTACGCTTGCTTCAGTTGTTTTGCGTGACGCTTCTGTATTTCTCAGCTGTCAAGGTGAGTTCACATGCGCACACATGTGCGATTTAATCTTTGGCATGATTTAAGATTGCATTTGTCGCGTTTGTGTGTGTCCCGGACGTCCTTGTAGCGGAGGTCATTGACTGTTTTAATCTACGTCTGGCTAAATTCATAATATCCTGATCAAAATCGAATATCCCAAGCATGATCTGATTGATAGCTGACACGGTGTAGTTAAACGTAGACGATAATTACTACCAGCTTGTGTGTGTGTGTGTTCGACCAGAGAGAGTGATTTTTGCAAAGGCCTCGTCAGAGCCACCTTGGAGATATTAAAGGCGCAGAGCATTGTGCTTGTGAAGGGTTGCCATTCAAGACTAAACACATTTTGTTAACAGTTTTAAAACTCGTAAAAAGTCAAAAGTCGAATAACTAATCATCCAGCTGAACTTACTTACTAGGCAAGGCAAGTTTATTTGTATAGCACCTTTCATACACATTGGCAATTCAAAGTGCTTTACATAAGGAAAGTAACAATTAATTAAAAGCATTAAAACATTCCTGAGATCTAGAACCTCAGAAAGTCTTCTTGCAAACATTTAGTTACAATTAAGAGAACATGAAATTCAAACAAGAGAGATAAAAAAATTAGGAACATGAAAAACTAAAAGAAAATATAGTAAAATATACCCTACAATTTCAGAATCAGAATACTTTATTGATCCCAGAGGGAAATTGCAGTTCTTACAGTAGCACCCATTTATGTAGAAAGAATAAACACTCTTCTAGCTTAAAACAAAGAAAAAAGAAGAAAATTTTGCAAATACAAGTTAAAAAGTTATTTACACATAATTAAATAATTAAAATGCTTGCATTATTATTATGAAATTAAAACAAGAGAGATAAGCAATTAAGAACATGAAAACTAAAAGAAAATATAGTGAAATATACCCTACAATTTAGAGAATATGAAAGTATAGACATTTAGACATTGAAACTATAGACAATTCATTCAACAGGGACTTTGCTGTCAGTCTAACAATCCAGATTGTTGCTCTAATCATAATTCATAATTAGCTGATAGTTATTATACTAGCTGATTATATCCTGGTACGCAGCCTTATCATGCAGACTTATGGCCCTGCTTTAATTTACTGACTGATTTAACTGTGTCATTTCTGCCACTTTAAAACCATGCCAAGAGTTAACTGGTCCAAATGTATGGATAGGCTACCTGTGTTGGATTAGTAATTCTGCTAATACAATAATTGGTATCATTTACATTAGCATTTTCATCATTTTTATCTGAAGAGACTTGCATTACTGGGACAGAACACAGTCTAAGCAATTGAGGGTTAAGAGCCTTGCTCAAGGGCCCAACAGCAGCAACCTGGCAGTGGTGGGGCTTGAAACAGCGACATTCTGATTATTAGTCCAGTAACTTAACCGCTACTGTCCCTACACTGTATCATACATTGTTTCCCCATATGAAAGTAAAGTTCACGGACAAAGTTAGTACAAGGTGACAAGAAGACTGGTTAGTTCTGCATGCATTAATTCTCAACACAATTGAAAGTCCTATGTGATAAAAAAAATATCTACAGTGATGTGTAAGATCAGCCGAAAACATAAAACCACTTTCCTGGTTGATTTATCGCTTTAGGTTTTAATTCAGGAATTGATGTATTTAATGCAACAATACAGATTTAGTGTATATGGGCCCACCAAGCATGGTTGGAAAATGTAACTGTTAAAAAGGTTAACATCAATTTCAGTCTAAATCTATTAAGTACTTGTAGTTCATGTGGGTGAATTTGTCTCATGCATGGCAATGCTTAAGGATTAGATAGTGGTTTAGAAACACAGGAGGGTCTTTGTTTTATGAATGACAGTACAGTATTGATAAAACTATTGTTTGAAATGGAAACTATTACAATGTGTAATTGCTTAACTTTTTGTTCAGGCTTTGGTTATAAATAATAAATAAATGTAATGCAGAATAGATACATGGGTGCATCCACAGCTTGTGAACCCCTAATTCCAAGGTTGCATAAATTGCAGTGTGCAATATTAGAAAATACTGACTTGAGGTATTTGGTAAATGTAACACGTGACAGTCTTTATGTGGTACAACTTGTAGAATGAATGATAGATATCTATTTGTTGAGAAAAAGAACATTAACATAGGTTATGCTATGCATTAACCATTCATGTGCTTTCTTATAACTTATTTGTATATATTCTGACTACGATACATTTTTCTTTCAGAGTGCCTACATCCCCAGAGAGTCTGATGGAGACACACATGGTAAGTTAAAAGTACAAGTTTGTCTGTTTTTTCCATAAAACAAGCTGAACCATGGACTCATCTGACCACAAAACACGTTTCCACTGTATGTCAGTCCATCTGAGATGAGCTCAGGCCCAGAGAACTTAGTGGTGTTTCTGCATAGAATTGATTTCTGCAATTTTGTGTGTGTTTGTCTAATAGAGTTTCAGGTTGATTGGCTTAGGACAAATCCACACGATGAAGAGCTCAACGTGTTGGTCACACTTGGCATTCATTAAAATAGAATCAGCACCATCTACTGGAGAAACAAACTGATGCCTATTCTGATTTGGGACTTGCAAGTAACAGTAAAGTTAAAACAGTATTAAATTACAAGCTTTTTCTGATTTAGGGGCAAAGGTGGAAGTGAACATGTGTTATAGGTGTTTGGGGTAGCCGAAGCCTGTATTTAAAATTTCACTTTCAAGCTTTGCATTGTTGGCAATATACATTATTTATTACACATAACTAATGTGTTAAGCTTTTACACCTAGCTATGTTATACACTTCCCTACCTGTAAAAAGATTACAATTTAAATGAACAAAAGTAATACTTGTAATTGAAAATGTATAACAATTGACAACTTTCCTTAATGTGTTTTAATTTTTACAGTAAGAGTGTAATGTGGTCACTAAGGGCTGTCAGTTAAAAAGGAAGCTTTCTGTGTGCCACATTCTTGTCTAGATTTGTGCAAAAGAACAACTTATGCAGCCTGTTATATCCTAAAGACATTAGACACATTACAGTTTTAGCAGGCTTGTGCAACAAATGAAAACATGCCACATAAACACAGCTTAATATGCCTGCTGTAAATGTTGAATGCATGTAGATAATTGTTTACATTTGGGTTATTTTAATGTTATTTACAAAAGGCCTCAGGAACTAGAGAAAACAAATCTTGGATAAATGTCCTCTTGCAAAATACAAATCTAATTTTCAGAAAAGTTGCAATAAAAAGAAGAATCTGGGATTTTGTAAATATGAACACATGTCGAATTTGATACCTGCAACACATTCCAAAAAAAGTTGGCACAGATGCATGTTTAGCACTGTGTTTCATCAGCTTTCCTATTAATGACATTTTTTTTATGCTATGGGAACTGATTTTCGCTTGCTGACAGGTCGCCGCTAGATGTGGCAGCTCGGAAGCAACTCGGCGATTCGCTCAGGGATCGATACTCTGCTCTCGATCGCTATGTGTGAACTGTTCAATGACACGATCCGAGCGACTCGGAAAAATATCTAGCATGTTAAATATCTGGACCAGTCGGCGAGTGCTGTGTTGAACTTCAGCCAATGAGAATATAAGAAATGAGGTGAGGGGAAACCCGGGGGAGGAGTATATGCCTGGGGGCATAATATAGTTTATATCAGAATACATTGGCACACGCACAAACTTTACAGTATTTTGTGATCTTATTGTCCACGCCAAACCATAGCAGTTCTTGCTTTACACAGACTGAGATTTCTCCAGATTTCCTAAATCTTTTCACAGTATGTAAGATAGATGATTAAAGGCCTAAATTATTTGCAGGCTTGCATTGAGAAATGTTTGTAATGAGAATTGAGCCATGACCCATCATTGCTTGTACAGACTGAGTCCTTGGTGGATCCTCCTTGTAGACCCAATCATGATTTCCTCACCTGTTACCAATTCACCTGAAACTTTTCCAGTCTCATTTTGCTTTTGTCTCAATTTTTTTAGTGTTTTGCAAGCATCAAATTCTAAATGTCCTAATATTTACAAATACAATGAAGTTGATCAGTGAAAACATTAGAGAGCTTTTCTTTTTACTCCTGTGAAGATTCAAGTGAATCATCAAATCACAGATTTTTTGGAAATGGGGTTTGTACATACTTATTACATATAAACACCAATCTTTAAACACCAGTCTTTTTAATTACATTTCAACTGCAACAAATTACTAGTTATTGCATAAATTCCACTCTTATTTTTTTCTTGAATGAGTTTTTTTTTTTTTTTGCCCCCAAGCATTTATTCTGGCATGCTTAAAAGCTGGTTTTAAAGGATTATGCTCTGTGAACCAATTTCTGCTTTAGGTAAGATTGTAATCTTGGGTTTGCAGTGTAAACCAAGATTGGTTAAACAGTAGGTCAGTTACTTACTGTATCAAGTTTTACAAAGCCAGATAATTTTAAATGGGGTCCAGATCAAATGTGACGAACGTGGCTCCCAGTTGGCGCCGTGGAATATTCCGCTAGCACAGAGATTCTGAACTCCTAAGTTCAAAACCCGGTGTTGCCACTGGTTGGCTGGGTGCCATCTAGCAGGCATATTTGGCAGTGTCTGCAGCAGACACGGTTTTGCTACAGCGGGATGACTGGGCTATGTGGGATGGGTCTTCAAAACGCTGTGTGAGGATTAGCAGATAGCGAAGTGTGCCTGTGCGAAGTGCATAGGTGAAAAAAGGGTTCCACAAAGGGCTGTGCATGGGTCGGAGGAGGCGTGAGCAGCAATATACCCACCTTGACTGCAATCAGGGATCCCCCAGCAGCGGAAGACAGATTACGCTAAATTGGGAGAAAATGTAAAAATAAAATAGAAAAAAATTTGACAAACATTTAATATATATATGACAAAGAATGCAATTATAATTTATATAGCATAAAATGTATATCATATATTATATATTGTTTTTTATTTAAGAGTTGTATTTAAAAAAAAAAAATTATATTGTATTTAAAAGTCTATTAAAAAGATGTACTTATTATTCCAGAATCTCACATTTGGCAAGCAGTAGATGCAAAATTTGAATCTCCCAGTTGATTCAGGAATGGATCCCAAGCATCCATAAATGTTCAGGCAAAGGCTGAATTGATTTGAGGTTAATTCATATGTATTTGCTTTCTGTCTCTCTGCAGTGGTGCCTTTTACTGATGTCTACAATAAGTCAATGTGCCGGCCCCGAGAGATGCTGGTAGACGTCCAGCAGGAGTACCCTGAAGACATTGAGCACATCTTTATTCCATCCTGTGTGGTACTAATGCGCTGTGCCGGCTGCTGCAATGATGAGATGTTGGAGTGCACCCCCACTGCCACACACAACATCACCATGGAGGTCAGAGTCACTCAGAATCTCAGTGCTGTATTATTTATGTATTTATTTTTTGAATGTTTGCTTTGCACCCCATACTTTTAGTTGTTACTTTGTCAGTTTTTAATTTGTATGCTTTTTGTGCTTGTGTTTGCTGACCAACAGAATTGTATTTTGTAAATATAAACAATACAACTGAATTTATATAAATAGCGAGCTTGTAGGATATTTGGGTTATGCCATTTTCAAAACATTCCACAAAAAGGTGGTGAATTTGTAACAGAAAGATGCAGTTGGCTACTGCACACGTGTCGGAGGGGGCGTGTGCCAGTCTCGCTCTCCTCAATCAGGGCGGGGATCGGCATCAGTAGAGAGGAAGCATAATGTAATTGGATACGCTAAAAGTCAGGAGAAAAAGGGAGACATGCATAAACAAACACAAAAAATATATATAATTATATAATTATAATAAAATAAGCACTTCTTAATGCAAGATTAGGTCTTTAAACAATGTGCCTTTGTACTTCGCAAAGTTCACAGCTGCATTGAGAAAAGCAACCTGAAACTAATATACAAAGAGAAAGTTACACTGATACAGAGATGTATATTGGCATTTTAGCGAGACATATTGCCATCAAGACAACATCTTTTTCTTGGAAGTCCATGGTTATTTCAGCAAGACAATACCAGGCCTTATCTGCACATGCACACACACTGCATATCCTTGACTGGCCAGGTCTGTTCCCTATTGACAATGTATGGTGCATCATGAAGGGGTGAATCAGACTACGGTGACCATTGATCGTTGACCATTGTTCAAGCAAGAATAGGTTTTTAAAAGGATTATAAAGTGTTAATAGTAGAAACGGTCATGTGATACTGGCATTTAATTCTAAATGTGTTTATATTTAAAAATATATATACTGTATTTTAAGTTGATCAGTAAAGACATTGGAAAAATCTTTTTGTACTCTTGTCAGTTAAATAAATTAAATTCAAGAAAATTAACAAAATAACCTACAAAATAGTTTTGTTTATACACATTTGCCTAAATTGGCTAATTGAGGAAATAGCTATGATAGGATTGAGAAGAAATGGGGAAAAATAACTTTTTTTCTTTCATACATTTTTAATTAGATGTGTCTTCATTATTCAGTCAGTTATTTAATATACAAAATGAATTTTATTTTAATGAGTTCATTATATATTATATTACATATTACATTACTATATTACAGTGGATTCACAAAGCATTACAACCCCTTGACTATTGTGTTGTGGGTTTGATTTTTAATATAATTGCCAATTGTATCCATCAGTCTACAATCAATCACATAATGGCCAAATCAAAACATGTTTTCTAGTTTAGATAAAATAATTTAAAATCAGAAACTGAAGTATCATATTTAAAATTTGGGATTCATACCCTTCATTCAATACGTATTCAATGCACTTTGGTGGCATTACAGCTGCAAGTCTTCTTGGATGTTTCCCTACAAGCCTTGCACACTTGGATTTGGGTTATTTATTACATTCTTTATAGCCTTTAGAACATTTTAAGCTCTATCAGATTGGATGGTAAGCATCTGTGAACTGCCTTTTCATGTTTTACTACCAATTTATTCTGGCAGGGTTGCAGTAGGTTTGGTTTCCCTTCAATCACTGGGCACAATGCATCAACACACCCCAGACTGGTAATCCATCACAGGGTCATTTCCCAACCCCCAGACACACAATCATGTCTGCATATATCGACACATGACCTGCTGATAGCACTGATGGAGATTCGAGCCCTGGATCCCAGGGGTAGTGGTCTATGCAGTTTACCACCTAAATGACTGTTAAATCCATTCAAAATTAAATCTACAACACAAAGTTCACAAAAGAAATCAAGGGGTCTGAATACTTTTCAGAATCCACTGTACTGTCAGCCCATTAGAGCAAATGAAAATGCTAAATAAAAGTAATGTTTTTCATTACCAAATATGTAATCAGCATAATTTGCGTGCAACTCTTAAAATAACATTAATCTTAGAATTTTTTAGAACAATTAAACTGATAAAAACTGATAATTACAGTCCCTCTGTACAAAATATTCGTCTCTTTATTAAAAAACGTTAGACGCTTGTTTTAAGTTTATACATTTGCAGGCTATTTAATTTAGTCATACCACATACAAGGCATAACATTATGACCACCTCCTTGTTTCTACACTGTCCATTTTATCAGCTCCACTTACCATATAGAAGCACTTTGTAGTTCTACAGTTACTGACTGTAGTCCATCTGTTTCTCTACATACCGTTTTACCCTGCTTTCACTCTGTCTTTCAATGGACAGGACCACCATAGAGCAGGTATTATTTAGATGGTGGATGATTTTCAGCACTGCAGTGACAATGACATGGTGGTGGTGTGTTAGTGTGTGTTGTGCTGGTATGAGTGGATCAGACACAGCAGCGCTGCTGGAGTTTTTAAATACCGTGTCCACTCACTGTCCACTCTATTAGACACTCCTACCTAGTTGGTCCACTTTGTAGATGTAAAGTCAGAGACAATCGCTCATCTATTGCTGCTGTTTGAGTTGGTCGTCTTCTAGACCTTCATCAGTGGTCACAGGACACTGCCCATGGGACGCTGTTGGCTGGATATTTTTGGTTAGTGGACTATTCTCAGTCCAGCAGTGACAGTGAGGTGTTTAAAAACTTCAGCAGCGCTGCTGTGTCTTATCCACTCATACCAGCACAACACACACTAACACACCACCACCATGTCAGTGTCACTGCAGTGCTGAGAATGATCCACCACCCAAATAATACCTACTCTGTGGTGGTCCTGGGAGAGTCCTGACCATTGAAGAACAGCATGAAAGGGGGCTAACAAAGCATGCAGAGAAACAGAACTACAAAGTGCTTCTATATGGTAAGTGGAGCTAATAAAATGGACAGTGAGTGTAGAAACAAGGAGGTGGTCATAATGTTATGTCTTGTTGGTGTATCAGGAAATTCTAAAATTCATGTCAATTTTCTAAAAGATGCAACTTACTCACTTAAATTGTAATAAATATACAATAATTTAGTCATATATTAATTACCATTATGTGTATTACTCTTACAGAATTTTAATGCCTTTTTTTATTTATTTATTTTTTAACAGGTACAGAAATTAAAACCCATGCGCATCAGACGGAACTACCCAATGAGTTTTACAGAACACACTGAATGTGAATGCAGGTATAAAGCTTTACTATTATAATCACACACAAACTCACACAATGTTAAAACTTTGATTTAAGCACCTTATGAGTTACTAACACAATACACCTTCTTTGTTTCTCCTAATCTTTACCTAAGTCTTTCTTTTTTATGCTTTTCCCTTGCTATTTAAAGCCATGCAGTTGAAGCTGGCCATACTAAGAATGATGTGTTAAGTTAATAGGCAACACTGGAGTGCTTAGTTGTATTTAGTATTATATTAAAATCCAAACTTTCAAACAGTGTAACCCATTTTCTTATTTTACTCTTATTTTTTTTAGAATAAAGAAAAACATCATCCAGGAAAAGACAGAAAAGTAAGTGCAATCATTTTACAGCTTATAACTCTCAATGTGGTTGTTCAAGGGCCTGATTTCTAAGCTTAATTTATCGTATTAATTTTATATATCTTCTTTTGACATATACAGTTCCAATTCCAAAATGCAATATGTGGTTGAATGAAGGTATTTACACCAGTATACAATACATTAGGTCTTGCTACCTCACCAGTAAATGAGTTTAGGCAAGTGTTGTACTTCCAAAATCGATCTACTTCTCCATCTTTTAAGATAACAAGAAGATTTAAGATTGTTTTATAATCCGAGGTTAACTAGTCTTGATTAGGAATTTATAGACCTTGATATGTTTGGTGCTCCGATAAAAGTGTGCTTTTAAGTCTGACTTTTACAGATTCTGATTGTTCTGTTTTGAGACTTGCTATACCCCTATTTTACCCAGTTTTGGTTACCCATCTAGCACACCAACGCCAACGCTGAATCTCAGTGGTGCTATCGGCCGGGCGGCACAGACATTATTGGCAGGGTCTGAGAGGGAGGTATTCCTGCCTGACAAACTCCATCCCCCCCCAATCCTCGTGACCCTGACCAGGATAAAGGGTTAGATGACAAAATCTATCGTCAATCTATTTATGGGTCATGTGACCCGTACTGCTTATGCTGAATTTACATTTCTGTTTTATTGTTTTCCTATTTTCCCTTTATTACAAATGAGAGCCTATCTGATCACTCACTATGAGAATCAAAATAAGAAAGAAGCTGGTTGATGACTCTGCTTTTCCCCATACACACATTTATTTCCTCTACATTGGCTGTGTATCATTGACCTTTTGCATTATTTGCCCCAATTCTGAGATTGTACCTCGTTTCTTGTTTTGTTTATTGTTACTTTTCCAGAAAACCCCAGAAAGGAAAAGGTCAAAAAGGAAGGCGAAAGAAAATCGGTGACATATTGCAGGACTTGTATGTTACCTCAGCTTTCTCCTCTGTCCACCTGCACCTGAGTGTTATGCTCTTGGCTATCAAATTAATTTGGGAGGAGATTTTTTGTCTTATTTAATTCATACAAAACTCATTTAGTTCGCATTAATCCCCAATAATCATCAACATCCTTCACCCTTAGCTTAATTTTATTTATTAATAATCCAATGTCAAGTGCATCCCTCCACCCCTTCCACCCATTCTTCTTTACTCTTAGGGCCTGATTTGCTAATTAGCAAGAAATAATTTTGGAAATGCAGCAATTTGCTAAGTTACTTGAATGTGATCATAGTCTAATTAAGTGGTTTGATGTACAGAAAAACAATGGAAATCTAAGCAAATCTAGCTCTATGAACCATAAAAAAAGAACGCGTATAATGACACCAACACCCTCCCTCTTCTTCAGCTGTACGGCTTACAGATGATGGTACTAATCTTTTATGATCTTAATTAATGTTGTGGTCATACCACGTTCAATCAGGACCATCTGTCCTATGTGTTACTTTTTTTACACTGCTGAAATGGGTCTGGCCGACATTACTAGCTCGTGAGTTTTTCTTGAGCAGATTGTTTGGTCTGAGACACTGCTGTCAGTTACCCATTTGCTATGGTGTTTTCTTAATTATTTACTTTGAAGTCATCTGTTTTTCATACACTGAAAGAGGGAAGGAATGCATTCCTTCATTTGTCTGTTATTTCGGTGATTGGGTAGCCCATTGTAAAATGTTAATGATCTTGCATTTTTGAGTTTGTATGATACTAATACAGATGTGTTTGTAATAATCATTAGGCACGGCAAAGAGGATTGCATAAAGCTGTTATGACGCAGGGAAAAGAGGTTTTCACATTTTTTGCCAATGTCATACTAATGCAATACTTATTTGCTTAATGCATTTTTTAAATTAAAGGTTAGGGGTAGGTTAGGTGTTGGAACCTTCTCTTCTGACTTTATGTACAAACCCACACCAAATTGACCCATACCTACTTGCTAAAAGGAGACTATGCCCCCACTTGCCCCCTCTGTGGATCAAGAACTTCTATTAAACACATCCTCTATTCATGCCAACAGATGAACACCATCAGAACAAAATTCTACAATATGAACAGCTACAAGGAAATCTTCACCTCAGTACCCCCCAAAAACTGCATAAATTCTTGGAAGCAATTGCACTTAAAAACGGCATATAAAACACTATATAGTAGACCCTTGACTTACGAATTTAATTGGTTCCAAAGAGGTGTTAAACCTATTTTTCCCATAAGAAATAATGTAAACAGAATTAATCTGTGCCAGACCTCCCAAACCACCCCCTTACCTAACCCTTCTAATGTCTTAAATGGTCTTTTTTTGTTATAAATACAAGTATATTTTCCCTTACTCTTAAATTCTAGAATAGACATTACTGTAATAAACAATAATAAACAATACACAGTAGTAGTACTATACTGTACATAAAACACACATCACATTTCAGTACAGTACGTGTGCTGTACCAAACACCATAATATATTTCCTTCTTTTTTTATAAAATGTATCTACCAGAAATAACAATAACTCTCATATTTCTTTATTATTTCCTTCTTTATTTCAATAGTGTTGTATTTTGTAGGTGTAATTGCACGAAAGAAAGAATACTTTACTGAGCCGAATTCCTTTTTCTCTCTCACTCGCTGTCCCCTCTGTCTGATACACAGTGACCGCTACTGGCAGGAGTAATTATACCACAACAAATAGTGATTTTTTTTTTTTTTTTTTTTGCTTCCTCTGCACATTCTTTGAGAACATTTTATATATATATATATTAGGGCTGTCAAACGATTAAAAATTTTAATCGCGATTAATCTCAGAATTTCATATAGTTAATCGCGATTAATCACATTAAAAAATCTGTGTAAATGTTATAGAAAACAAGGATTTTTAAGTGAAATGTTACAATTAAAATGGTGAACACATTTTATGCTAAATGTACTGATGTTAAAAACTGCTGGGACAAGAGAAAACTGTAAGGGAGTTTTATTCACTCACATACTAGGCAGTAAATGTCAGATTGTAGTTTAGAATTTCTCCATCAGCAAACATTGTAGATCAGTGGTGCTTTAGGTGGGATAAGGCGTAGTTATTGTAACAGACTTTTCTGTGGTTGTATTGTGACAATGGTTTGATGGCCGTTTCTACACGAAGTGAGTGTGTTTTGACCCTTTGGGGCTTCCATAGTGCATGGACTAACGTGCTTGACTCAGCTTTCCGGTATTTGGTACCTTAACAGAATAAGTTAATAAGTGTTCTGCTCCCGACAACTTGTGAATATAGCGTGTATTTATTTCTTTATTAAGCAAGTGCATCACTACAACGCTCGGTTGCATTATGTTAACAAACCGCAAATGAAAAACGGTGGCAAGTCCGACATTAAAACGTTTGTTCTACCAGTCAAGTCTCAACATGAACTAGAATTTGCGTTAACGGCACTATTTTTTTTAATCGCGTTAAATTGAAATCGCGTTAATGCGTTATTATCGCGTTAACTTCGACAGCCCTAATATATATATATATACAGTGTATCACAAAAGTGAGTACACCCCTCACATTTCTGCAAATATTTCATTATATCTTTTCATGGGACAACACTATAGACATGAAACTTGGATATAACTTAGAGTAGTCAGTGTACAGCTTGTATAGCACTGTAGATTTACTGTCTTCTGAAAATAACTCAACACACAGCCATTATTGTCTAAATGGCTGGCAACATAAGTGAGTACACCCCACAGTGAACATGTCCAAATTGTGCCCAAATGTGTCGTTGTCCCTCCCTGGTGTCATGTGTCAAAATCCCAGGTGTAAATGGGGAGCAGGGCTGTTAAATTTGGTGTTTTGGGTACAATTCTCTCATACTGGCCACTGGATATTCAACATGGCACCTCATGGCTAAGAACTCTCTGAGGATGTGAGAAATAGAATTGTTGCTCTCCACAAAGATGGCCTGGGCTTTAAGAAGATTGCTAACACCCTGAAACTGAGCTACAGCATGGTGGCCAAGGTCATACAGCAGTTTTCCAGGACAGGTTCCACTCGGAACAGGCTTCGCCAGGGTCGACCAAAGAAGTTGAGTCCACGTGTTTGGCGTCATATCCAGAGGTTGGCTTTAAAAAATAGACACATGAGTGCTGCCAGCATTGCTGCAGAGGTTGAAGACGTGGGAGGTCAGCCTGTCAGTGCTCAGACCATACGCCGCACACTGCATCAACTCGGTCTGCATGGTCGTCATCCCAGAAGGAAGCTGACGCACAAGAAAGCCAGCAAACAGTTTGCTGAAGACAAGCAGTCCAAGAACATGGATTACTGGAATGCCCTGTGGTCTGACGAGACCAAGATAAACTTGTTTGGCTCAGATGGTGTCCAGCATGTGTGGCGGCGCCCTGGTGAGAAGTACCAAGACAACTGTATCTTGCCTACAGTCAAGCATGGTGGTGGTAGCATCATGGTCTTGGGCTGCATGAGTGTTGCTGGCCCTGGGGAGCTGCGGTTCATTGAGGGAAACATGAATTCCAACATGTACTGTGACATTCTGAAACAGAGCATGATCCCCTCCCTTCGAAAACTGGGCCTCATGGCAGTTTTCCAACAGGATAACGACCCCAAACACAACCTCCAAGATGACAACTGCCTTGCTGAGGAAGCTGAAGGTAAAGGTGATGGACTAAACCCAATTGAGCACCTGTGGCACATCCTCAAGTGGAAGGTGGAGGAGTTCAAGGTGTCTAACATCCACCAGCTCCGTGATGTCATCATGGAGGAGTGGAAGAGGATTCCAGTAGCAACCTGTGCAGCTCTGGTGAATTCCATGCCCAGGAGGGTTAAGGCAGTGATAATAATGGTGGTCACACAAAATATTGACACTTTGGGCACAATTTGGACATGTTCACTGTGGGGTGTACTCACTTATGTTGCCAGCCATTTAGACATTAATGGCTGTGTGTTGAGTTATTTTCAGAAGACAGTAAATCTACACTGCTACACAAGTTGTACACTGACTACTCTAAATTATATCCAAGTTTCATGTCTATAGTGTCGTCCCATGAAAAGATATAATAAAATATTTGCAGAAATGTGAGGGGTGTACTCACTTTTGTGATACACTGTATATATATATATATATACATATACACATATACACTCCTAATCAAAATCTTAAGACCAGTTAAAAAATTGCAAGAATTTGCATTTTGCACTATTGGATCTTAAGAAGGTTCCAAGTAGAGCTTCACAATGCTAAAAGAAGAAATGGGTGCAAGAGACAAAAACTTTTAAGCAGTCAAATTATTGAAAACTGCATTTACACTCAAACATGCTTTTTTCAGCTGATCAAAAGTTTAAGACCACGGCCTTTAAAAGCCAAAATGTGCGCAGAAATTTGGATTCCATGTCATTTTCTGTCAAGTATTTACACTGTCAAGACCTCCTGATGGCAAAAGCAAAAAAGCTCACTGACTTTGAACGTGGTAGGATTGTTGAGCTTCATAAGCAAGGCCTCTCACAACGTGCCATCACTGCTGAGATTGGATGCAGTAAGACAGTCATTTTGCATTTATTAAAAGACCCTGAGGGTTATGGAACAAAAAAGTCAAGTGGTAGACCCAAAAACATTTCACCAGCGCTGAGCCGCAGGATCCGATTGGCTGTCCGTCAAGACACGGGACAATCCTCGACCCAAATTAAGGCCATTACTGGTGCTGACTGCAGCTCAATAACCATCAGACGGCATCTGCGAGGGAAGGGCTTCAGAAACAAAAAACGTCTTCAAAGGCCACGTCTTCTTCAACGCCACAAAATTGCCCGTTTGGACTTTGCAAGGGAGCACCAAACATGGGACATTGAAAGTTGGAAGAAAGTTTTATTCTCTGATGAGAAAAAATTTTACCTTGACGGTCCTGATGGCTTCCAACGTTACTGGCATGACAAGGAGATCCCACATGAGATGTTTTCTACGCGGCACAGTGGGGGGGCGCCATCATGATTTGGGGTGCTTTTTCCTTCAATGGAACAAGGGAGCTTCAGGTTGTGCAGGGGCATCAAACAGCAGCTGGCTTTGTGGAGATGTTGCAGCGGGCATCCCTCATGACTGAGGGCCCTCGTCTGTGTGGTAACGACTGGGTTTTTCAACAGGACAATGCTGTAGTTCACAATGCCTGCCTGACAAAGGACTTCTTCCAAGAGAATAACGTCACTCTTTTGGACCATCCTGCGTGTTCCCCTGATCTAAATCTGAATGAGAACATTTGGGGATGGATGGCAAGGGAAGTTTACAAAAATGGACATCAGTTCCAGACAGTGGATGCCCTCTGTGAAGCCATCTTCAACACTTGGAGCAACGTTCCCACTAGCCTCCTGAAAACACTTGCATCAAGCATGCCTAAACGATTGTTTGAAGTGATCAACAAGAATGGTGGAGCTACTCATTACTGAGTCCTTTTTTTGACACTTTGATTTCTGTTTTGAGGGGGTTTTCGTTTTTTTTTTAGCTATGGTCTTAAACTTTTGATCAACTGATGAACAGCCTATTTCAGTTAAATTGTTGTTTTCAATAAATTGCCTGCTCAAAAGTTTTTGTCTCTTGCGGCCATTTCTTCTTTTAGCATTGTGAAGCTCTACTTAGAACCTTCTTAAGATCCAGTAGT
Organism: Trichomycterus rosablanca; assembly: GCF_030014385.1. Lineage (NCBI taxonomy): Eukaryota > Metazoa > Chordata > Actinopteri > Siluriformes > Trichomycteridae > Trichomycterus > Trichomycterus rosablanca. The sequence goes on along the minus strand of NC_085988.1, from coordinate 57,488,899 downwards.
GCAAAATGCAAATTCTTGCAATTTTTTAACTGGTCTTAAGATTTTGATCAGGAGTGTATATACAGGGGTTGGACAATGAAACTGAAACACCTGGTTTTAGACCACAATAATTTATTAGTATGGTGTAGGGCCTCCTTTTGCGGCCAATACAGCGTCAATTCGTCTTGGAAATGACATATACAAGTCCTGCACAGTGGTCAGAGGGATTTTAAGCCATTCTTCTTGCAGGATAGTGGCCAGGTCACTACGTGATGCTGGTGGAGGAAAACGTTTCCTGACTCGCTTCTCCAAAACACCCCAAAGTGGCTCAATAATATTTAGATCTGGTGACTGTGCAGGCCATGGGAGATGTTCAACTTCACTTTCATGTTCATCAAACCAATCTTTCACCAGTCTTGCTGTGTGTATTGGTGCATTGTCATCCTGATACACGGCACCGCCTTCAGGATACAATGTTTGAACCATTGGATGCACATGGTCCTCCAGAATGGTTCGGTAGTCCTTGGCAGTGACGCGCCCATCTAGCACAAGTATTGGGCCAAGGGAATGCCATGATATGGCAGCCCAAACCATCACTGATCCACCCCCATGCTTCACTCTGGGCATGCAACAGTCTGGGTGGTACGCTTCTTTGGGCTTCTCCACACCGTAACTCTCCCGGATGTGGGGAAAACAGTAAAGGTGGACTCATCAGAGAACAATACATGTTTCACATTGTCCACAGCCCAAGATTTGCGCTCCTTGCACCATTGAAACCGACGTTTGGCATTGGCACGAGTGACCAAAGGTTTGGCTATAGCAGCCCGGCCGTGTATATTGACCCTGTGGAGCTCCCGACGGACAGTTCTGGTGGAAACAGGAGAGTTGAGGTGCACATTTAATTCTGCCGTGATTTGGGCAGCCGTGGTTTTATGTTTTTTGGATACAATCCGGGTTAGCACCCGAACATCCCTTTCAGACAGCTTCCTCTTGCGTCCACAGTTAATCCTGTTGGATGTGGTTTGTCCTTCTTGGTGGTATGCTGACATTACCCTGGATACCGTGGCTCTTGATACATCACAAAGACTTGCTGTCTTGGTCACAGATGCGCCAGCAAGACGTGCACCAACAATTTGTCCTCTTTTGAACTCTGGTATGTCACCCATAATGTTGTGTGCATTGCAATATTTTGAGCAAAACTGTGCTCTTACCCTGCTAACTGAACCTTCACACTCTGCTCTTACTGGTGCAATGTGCAATTAATGAAGATTGGCCACCAGACTGGTCCAATTTAGCCATGAAACCTCCCACACTAAAATGACAGGTGTTTCAGTTTCATTGTCCAACCCCTGTGTATATATATATATATATATAGATCTATAGATATATAGATATATAGATATATATATATATATATATATATATAGATATATCTATATATCTATATATGAGAGAGAGAGAGAGAGTCAACTTGTTCATGACGTCACATGTTTCGCGAATTTCTGTTCGTAATCCGAAATTTGTTCGTGCGTTAAGTTGAAAAAGATCGTTCGTAACCTGAAATGTTCGTATGGTAAACCGTTCGTAACTCAAGGGTCTACTGTACATACAAGTAAAGAAAGCAAATCGACCCACCACTTTGACGTTTAAAGACAATCTAATAGCTAGCCATGATAATAGCCATAGTAGCTGACATGGCGTTAAGAATTAAACAAAACAAAAACATGTACAAACCTCATTTCCAGCGGAGTTTGGACATTTTGTAAAATGAAAGAACAAGAATCTGTGGTTTGTTGATTCTCCTAAATGAATGCAAAATTGTTATTTAGGTCTTTCCCAAGCTACCAAACATGACATTGTAATTTGGCGATTTTTATAGTCTGTGTAGGACAAGGCTAGAAACCACTGTTTCATATGTATAATGTTTGAGCTCTCGACTGTATCACATGAGAAAATGTCATGCTATCATAATACAGTGGTACCTTGAAACTCAACGTCAATTGGTTCTGGCGGTGGCATCGAGTTTAAAAGACGTTGAGTTTCAAGGTATTTTTTCCCATAAGGATGTATGGGAAACCTGTTATTCTGTTCCATGGTCCTGTGGACTTGCATATGTTTTAGGCTAATGTAAAGTAATGGGGTTGTTTTTGACACTTATACACTGAAAGTAACACATATAATATAAAAACTCTGAAATAAAAAGCTGATTATTACAATTTCTCAGAAACCCAAGCTGTAACACAAGTTTAAAAGAGAAACAGGAGAAAAATCCAGATAAACACAGATACATGTGGAGCTTTCAGCTTTCAGAGTGAATTGGACTGTTATTCTACACACACACACACACACACACACACACACACATACACACACACACATACACACATACAGTGTATCACAAAAGTGAGTACACCCCTCACATTTCTGCAGATATTTAAGTATATCTTTTCATGGGACAACACTGACAAAATGACACTTTGACACAATGAAAAGTAGTCTGTGTGCAGCTTATATAACAGTGTAAATTTATTCTTCCCTCAAAATAACTCAATATACAGCCATTAATGTCTAAACCACCGGCAACAAAAGTGAGTACACCCCTAAGAGACTACACCCCTAAATGTCCAAATTGAGCACTGCTTGTCATTTTCCCTCCAAAATGTCATGTGATTTGTTAGTGTTACTAGGTCTCAGGTGTGCATAGGGAGCAGGTGTGTTCAATTTAGTAGTACAGCTCTCACACTCTCTCATACTGGTCACTGAAAGTTCCAACATGGCACCTCATGGCAAAGAACTCTCTGAGGATCTTAAAAGACGAATTGTTGCGCTACATGAAGATGGCCAAGGCTACAAGAAGATTGCCAACACCCTGAAACTGAGCTGCAGCACAGTGGCCAAGATCATCCAGCGTTTTAAAAGAGCAGGGTCCACTCAGAATAGACCTTGCGTTGGTCGTCCAAAGAAGCTGAGTGCACGTGCTCAGCGTCACATCCAACTGCTGTCTTTGAAAGATAGGCGCAGGAGTGCTGTCAGCATTGCTGCAGAGATTGAAAAGGTGGGGGGTCAGCCTGTCAGTGCTCAGACCATACGCCGCACACTACATCAAATTGGTCTGCATGGCTGTCACCCCAGAAGGAAGCCTCTTCTGAAGTCTCTACACAAGAAAGCCCGCAAACAGTTTGCTGAAGACATGTCAACAAAGGACATGGATTACTGGAACCATGTCCTATGGTCTGATGAGACCAAGATTAATTTGTTTGGTTCAGATGGTCTCAAGCATGTGTGGCGGCAATCAGGTGAGGAGTACAAAGATAAGTGTGTCATGCCTACAGTCAAGCATGGTGGTGGGAATGCCATGGTCTGGGGCTGCATGAGTGCAGCAGGTGTTGGGGAGTTACATTTCATTGAGGGACACATGAACTCCAATATGTACTGTGAAATACTGAGCAGAGCATGATCCCCTCCCTCCGGAAACTGGGTCGCAGGGCAGTGTTCCAGCATGATAATGACCCCAAACACACCTCTAAGACGACCACTGCTTTATTGAAGAGGCTGAGGGTAAAGGTGATGGACTGGCCAAGCATGTCTCCAGACCTAAACCCAATAGAACATCTTTGGGGCATCCTCAAGCGGAAGGTGGAGGAGCGCAAAGTCTCGAATATCCGCCAGCTCTGTGATGTCGTCATGGAGGAGTGGAAAAGCATTCCAGTGGCAACCTGTGAAGCTCTGGTAAACTCCATGCCCAGGAGAGTTAAGGCAGTTCTGGGAAATAATGGTGGCCACACAAAATATTGACACTTTAGGAACTTTCACTAAGGGGTGTACTCACTTTTGTTGCCGGTGGTTTAGACATTAATGGCTGTATATTGAGTTATTTTGAGGGAAGAATACATTTACACTGTTATATAAGCTGCACACAGACTACTTTTCATTGTGTCAAAGTGTCATTTTGTCAGTGTTGTCCCATGAAAAGATATACTTAAATATCTGCAGAAATGTGAGGGGTGTACTCACTTTTGTGATACACTGTATATATATTCATCTCATATTTGCACGTTGATGATGTATTACCGCACCGCTCAAGCTGAGCGCTGAACAAAGTGACTGTTCATTATTAATTTAAAATTAAATAAATACTTTGAACACATTGAGTTTAAGGGTACAAATTTCTCGATGAAGGGCGTTGAGTTTCAAAGATTTTGAGTTTAGGGGACATTGAGTTACAAGGTAGCACTGTAAATATAACCACATGGGCTTAGAAGTACTTAGAATAACAGAGCTTTAGATTGCATTTTCTTGATGCAGCAGCATACTGTGTTAAATGTTTAAATGTTTAAGTCACATCAGTTCTATACAGAAATCCTGCCTAGTTCTCTGGGCTTATCTCTGATGGACCGAACGGCAGTGGAAATGCGTGCTATGGTCAGATGAGTCCATGTTTCAGCTTATTTTTAGGAAAAAAAATAAGGACACAAATCCCCACATTTTCCTTGCATGTCTTAATGTCTTATATTTTTTTTATATATTATGCCAACCTGATTAAACTGTGCTTATCTATATCTAGGGCCCTACTAAATTTACGGGAAAATGTGCCACATTTCACAGCAGTCATTAAATAACACTCATAAATTAAATGATGGAATCAATGGAAGCTACAATACACAACACAACCTACCTTAATAGCTCCTCTTTTCTTGTTTCAACACCCCGTCCTCTGCGTCCACATAATAGTTTGGGAGTTTTCCAAACTCAGTTACCCGAGTCATGTTTTTAGCTGCTTTACACTTTGACATCTTGAACATTTTATCTAACCGATTTCTAGTGTAACCGAGCATCTTTTGCTGAGTTTATAAAGAAAGAAATATACTGAAAGAAAGAAATATATACTGTACATAGACAAACTGTCAGGAGCATTATACTTTACTGGCTTGTTCTTTTGAGGGGCAGCACAGACTACAGAAAGATGATCACATGAGTAGAGAAGCACACTTTCCCATTGATTATGGAATCCCCAAAGGGACAAAATGCACTTAATATGTAAACACGTACATCAAACATTGTCAGCACACTACACCACAGAAGAGTCTGTTGCACTAACTTAATTTCCATATGATTGCCTCATATTGTGCCTCATATTTCATACGCTCCTCGATAAAAAATGTTAAACTGCTAAAGCACAAACTACAGCACAAACTACAGAGAGATGATCACATGTTTAGAGAAGCACACTTTCCCATTGATTATAGAATCCCCAAAGGGACAAAATGCACTTAATACGTAAACACACACATCAAACATTGTCAGCACACTGCACCACAGAAAAGTCTGTTACACTAACTTAATTGCTGTATGATTGCTAGGACCGCCTCATATTTCACCTAATATTTCATCCGCTACTCGACAAAAAGTGTTAAACTGCTAAACACAAATCTTAAATTTTGAATTTCATAGCAATTGCATATTACATGGAAACTAGCTTATTTCACGGTCTGTGACGCAATTTTCACTGCTGTAAATTAGGTAGGGCCTTACCTATATCCTTTGGAGCAGGGCTTTTTAAAAGAGCAGTTTAGAGTGAACAAATCAGTTTGCTTTTTTATGCTTGTATTGTATGAACTCTGAAGAAGGGCTTTTTCTGGTGTAAAATAAATTTTAGTGGCTTTTGGACAGTCTTGATGGGTGTTTTCGCCTTTGGTCCGGAGCACATGGCGTCCATTTTTTCCAAAAAAGACCTGGAATACTGATTCATCTGACCACAATACACGTTTCCACTGTCTGGAAGCTGCAAATACACAAAGCATGTTTGTAGGGTTTCAAAATATCAATTCTTTTCCATGTTAATGTTTTTACCATTTTAAAATAGCGTAATGGTTTTACTTGTTTAGTTTAACAAAGAAACGTTTGTGTAGCATCCATTAAAAAGAATCCAGTTGCATCATCTGGCTTGGTTTTTTACTGTGCACTAATTTTGACTAAGTGTATGCTTTATGCCTTTGTAGCTTTTTTGGACATAAAAGTAAAATTATGCAAACTCTAATGACAACAATCTGCTGAAGACCGATAATTATTGTCCTATCACCAAGGCCTAAAAACAGTTTATCACAATATATGTAATTTTCTTTTACTGGTAACAGTACACAACATTTAAACCACTGACAAGTGAATAACACATGCTATTGTATTGAGACAGTATTTGCTATGGGGTAGAATATACTAGGCAGCAAGTGAACAGCCTTTAACATGTTGGAAGTTAATATGTTGGAAGCAGGAAAATGGGCAGGATTAAGGATCAAGGGCCAAATTATGATGGCTAGACAGCTTGGTCAGATAATCTCCAGAAATGACAGGTCTTGGGTTGTGCTCTATACATGCTATAGTGGGCATGCAAGCGTCAGAACAGACCCATGGAGCAATAGTTGAAGGTGGCCTTGCCTGCTGAATTATGCTTTCTTTTATAGAATAGAATAGATGGCACTAGGATGCACTATGAGAGGAATGCTCTGTTCAGTGTTTTGCTGGGAAACCATGTGTCCCGGGATTCATTAGGATGCTATTTTGACCTGCTTAAACATTGTTGCAGACCAAGTGCACCCCTTCATAGCAACAAGTATTTCCTAATATCAGTGCCCTTCCACACTGCTGAAATTGTTCATCACTCGTTTGAGGAACATGATAAGAGTTTGTTTAAGAGTTCAAGGTGTTAACCTGGCCTCCAAATTCCGCAGATCTTAATCTGATTAAGCAGTAGGGAGACCGACACTATGTTAGGCAGGTGGTTTAAATGTTATGGCTGATTGGTACTAGTATTTTTGTAGAAAAATGGTAGAAATTATTACTTATGTTTATATCTGATTGTTTCATGCATAGTGATAAGACTAAAACCTTATTTATTTATTTATTTGCTTGCTATGCTGTTATTTTACTTACTTTACCCAAAATTTTTTAACTATGTGTGAGCTGCAAAGTGAGAAACATTGAAAAAAATGGGTTTTAGGGTTGCCTTATTAATAGGGCCCTACTAAATTCATGGAAAAATGTGCTTAATTTCACAAATCACACATTTTTAAACAAAAGTGCCATTTCACGGCTCATAAATTAAATGATAGAATCAATGAAAGCTACAATACACAGCACAGCCTACCTTAATACCTCCCTCTCAAAGACCAAAATACTCATCTGTGTTTTGACACACTGTCCTGGAATTTTCCAAACTCAGTTACCCGAATTGTGTTTTTAGCTGCTGTAGACTTCGACATCTTGGGCATTTTGTCTAACTGATTGCTAGTGTAACCAAGCGTCTTTAGAGTTTGTTGAGTTCATAAAGTAAGAAATAATTGACAAACTATCTGGAGCATAATACTTTACTGGCTTGTTCTTTTGAGCACAGACTACAGAGAGATGATCACATGTGTACAGAAGCACACTTTATGGAATCCCCAAAGGGACAAAATGCACTCAATACGTGAACACATACATCAAACATTGTTAGCACACTACACCACAGAAAAGTCTGTTATACTAATTTAATTATGATGCCGTTTGATTGCTAGGGCCGCCTCATATTGTGCCTCATATTTTATGTTACGTGAATGCAAAATGTTAAATCTCTAAACACAAACCTTACATTTTTGAATTTTACAGCAAATTGCATATTTTACAGAAAATGGCTCATTTCACAGAAAACGTCTCATTGTCCGTGACGTCCGTGACATGATTTTCATGGCCGTGAGTTAGGTAGGGTCTTACTTATTAAATATAAGTAAGGCTGATTGCCACTCAGGTGGCGCAGCGGTAAAAACACATGCAAGCGCACCAGAGCTGGGATTTCAAATACATCATATAGAATCTCAGCTCTGCCATCTGGCTGGGCTAAGCAGCCACATGAACAACGATTGGCCTGTTGTTCATATAGGGGTGGGGTATTAAGCCAGATAGGGTCTCCTCAAAACTCTGCTGGCTGATTGAAGCTGCCTGCACAGAGGCGGGGAAAGAGTGCGGATCAGGGTGTGTCTCTCCGTACACAAAGCTGATTCGCATATATGCACTCGCCTAGTGTGGGTGACAAAATGCATATGGCTGCTGCCCACGTGTTGGAGGGGGCATGGGTTAGCTTCGTTCTCCTCAAATCAGAGCGGGGGTCGGCATTAGTGAAGAGGGAGCTAAAAAGTCAGGAGAAAAAGGGGAGAAAATGCATAAAACAAAATATATAAAGTAAGGCCATTGGTGTTTCTCTTTTTAAATAATGCTTTTACCTCACTTAGTACACATGGGCACAGCCATATACTTAAAATACCAGTATACCAGTTTACTTTAATGAATGTCATGTCTATCTCATACATTTAAATGATGAAATTTAAACCTGATTTGTAACATCATTCAAAGACAACCCTTACTATGCCTGTGTTATTTACTTCTAGGTGCCAGGAGTTGTATTGGGTTAAAATACACAAAGTATCAAAGAACAAAAACAGTATTTCCACAACTGTGAAACTAGACAAAAAGCTTAATTAAAGTTGCCATGTTTGTTTGGCCATCAGGATCTCCTAGTAACCGGAACATAAGCAGCATGGCATGTTCAGTTAGTCAGTACGCTGTTACAGTTTCTGTAATGCGCAGATGTTAGTGTGTAATCTCTGGTCTTTTAGTGGTACTGATTTTTAAAGATGTGTGCTATAATTAATGTTTAGAGTATGTACCCAAGGTTTACTGTATTTAATACATGGATTACTGGAACAGCATAGGAGCCACTGAGTTTAATTTGATGTCATCATGAATGTATGCCAAACCCTAAGGCTCTACTTGTATAGTACTTGTACAACTATCAGACTGTTGGTCTTGTAAAGCCAGGTTCCTTTCTCTAAATAAGATTTGCCTGGGAACTTCATTAATAAAATTGACTAGGAACTGCACTCGGGTGGCCTCCAAAGCACCGTTGCTCATTTTCGTAAAGTGATTTTTTTTTTCTAACACTACAGCACAGTGTGCAGTGTAAATCCTACAAAGGCTGATATTTCTCTTAACTGCATTTGTTATCATTTGCGGCACACTACACCAAACTAACATGTTATATGTTGATTTTTCACCTCTACAGACATTATATCCTGGCTGCTCTCCAAACCACATGTGTATACCTTTTACAATGCATAAAGTATACTATTTAGTCTAGTAGTCTGTGACTTTGGTCAAAGCTAGGATTTTGAATACCATTGCTACATCAAGCTCTGCCTTCATGAGTTATGATTGGGTTGGAAAATTAAAATTAGGGTTTTTTTTTTCACCCTGATGCAGCCTTGTTCCCATCCAACTTTAAGCCAACATCTCTCACAAGACTGCCCACAGATACAGATCATTTTGGCTCCTCAAGACCGTTAATCAGTGTGGGGTCACATGGCACTGACATCAGCTCCACTTACCATCTAGAAGCACTTTGTAGTTCTACAATTACTGACTGTAGTCCATCTACTTTTCTACATGCTTTTTTAGCCTGCTTTCACCCTGTTTCACCATTATTTAGGTGGTGGATCATTCTCAGCACTGCAGTGACAATGACATAGTGGTGGTGTGTTATAGTGTGTAGTGCTGGTACGAGTGGATCAGACACAGCAGCGCTGCTGGAGTTTTTAAATACCGTGTCCACTCACTGTCCACTCTAGACACTCCTATCTAGTTGGTCCACCTTGTAGATTTAAAGTTAGAGACGATCGCTCGTCTATCGGCATTGCTGTGTCTGATCCACTCATACCAGCACAACACACACTAACACACCACCACCATGTCAGTTTCACTGCACTGCAGTGCTGTGAACTACAAAGTGCTTCTATATGGTAAGTGGAGCTGATACAATGGACAGTGAGTGTAGAAACAAGGAGGTGGTCTTAATGTTATGGCTGATCAGTGTATGTGCACACCCTCTTATGATTGGAGATGTGGCAATATTCAGAATTAACCAATCACATTAAAACTCTCAAGTAGCCATCAGTACACACCAGTCATCAATTGAAGTGACTGATTTACCCCATATACAGTTCAGCCACTCTAGTAGGATGTTCCTTACAATTAAAAAAGCAAAAGCAGTTCGCAAAGAACCATGCCATGGAGCAAAAATATGGCACTGTTGACCAAATACTTGCACGCACACAGTCTCCAACCTTTTCTTTTCACCTGCCAGAGACGGGGTGTCGCAAAGAGCAGAATCGTGTGTGGAGAATCCCACACTGCTGCCTGTGAATAGACTATCCCTTATGCAGATGCATTAACCAGCTAACAGACCAGCTGTGATTGCAGCAGCAATAAGGAACCCCTCTTCAACCATTCCTGCCCTCATACACAGCCGGTTGTGTCTGAGTAGGCGCCTAGCTATTTAATAGCACAGGCAGAAACTCAACTAAACAGCTTGAGATCACATCATGCTAAGTTCACACTACACAACTTTCAAGTTGTTCAGATCGCTGTACAGTTTACACTACACATCGGGAGTCTTTTGAGTCACTGTGGATTTCACACTACACGACTGATCAGCAATGGGGGATTACACACTACACGATCTATCACCTTGATGACCTCAGACAAGTCTGCCTGGTCTCCCAGACTACGTTTTGTCATGAATTACTGAGTTGCCTCCGAGTGGCACATCTAGCAACGACCAGTTGGGGAGCGAAAATCGTGTAGTGTGAACTAGGCATAAGACCACTGCACCACATGCGCCAAACTTGTTTTTTCCTGGAAACATTTATTAGTTGAGTAAATATTTGATCACACAAATATTTTAGTGTTTGTTCATGCCTCTAGAAAGTTTTTCCCCCATAATGGAAAAATAAGCACACTTCTTTTCTAAAAAATGTCCATCACATATTTACACGAATAAATTATTTAGTCTGAGACCTGCATTATTGTTCAAGTATCCAAAATTGAATTGGAAGGTTTGCCAGCACTCACAAACATGAGCAAAACTAGAGTTGTAGATGACGTCAGGTGTTTTGGTGAAATCAACCTTGAGAACATATCTACGGTGCATGACATTGCGGTCTCTCTAAAAAATGCTGTTATATTGCTTAATGTTAGTCTGTCTAAAACAACCAAATTCTTTATTGGCTTACTTGCAGATACACAAGTCTCAACTGAACTCACTTAACAAGTATTTTCTTTCTGTATTTAATATTGTGCCGTTTTGTGCTGAAATCTAGCAGTTATTAGTCTTTGACCATAAAGAAATCTAACAAACTTTGTTTAATGTGAGAGACTTATACATATAAAACATTAAGGTCTTTTTAGGTCTTCTATGGCAATGTATTTGCATGTTTCTGATGTTTCTAAAGCTTTATTTTCTCCTTCCAAAAAGCAGCTAATGACTTAAAATTTAATAGAAGTAAAAATTGGACTAGTATAGATTGGAAGAAATGTAGAGAGAAAAGGCAAATGTTTCCACCCTCATCAAAATCTTCAGTCTTTAGACCAGGTTGCACAGCTTACACACCAGCGCTGAGATTCCACGCACAGGTGGCAGGGCCTGCAGCAGACAAAATTGGCCACTGAGTCTGCTGGGTGGGAAAATGCCAGACTAAGTGGGTGGGGTCTTCAAACGCTGTGCAAAGACCTGGTTAGAGGACCGAGGCGCCTGTGCAGAAGTGGATGAGCCTCAAGTGCGAAAAAGAAGGGGTTGAAGGACGGATAAAGGTCGGATATACACCAATCAGCCATAACATTAAAACCACCTCCTTGTTTCTACACTCACTGTCCATTTTGTCAGCTCCACTTACCATATAGAAGCACTTTGTAGTTCTACAATTACTGACTGTAGTCCATCTGTGCTTCAATGGTCAGGACCACTGCAGAGGAGGTATTATTTGGGTGGTGGATCATTTTTAGCACTGCAGTGAAACTGACATGGTGGTGGTGTGTTAGTGTGTGTTGTGCTGGTATGAGTGGATAAGACACAGCAGCCTAACCCTAACCCCAGCCAACAGTGCCCCGTGGGCAGCGTCCTGTGACCACTGATGAAGGTCTAGAAGATGACCAACTCAAACAGCAGCAATAAATGAGTGATCATCTCTGACTTTACATCTACAAGGTGGACCAACTAGGTAGGATTGTCTAATAGAGTGGACAGTGAGTGGACACGGTATTTAAAAACTCCAGCAGTGCTGCTGTGTCTGATCCACTCATACCAGCACAACACACACTAACACACCACCACCATGCCATTGTCACTGCAGTGCTGAGAATGATCCACCACCCAAATGAAAGAGGGCTAACAAAGCATGCAGAGACACAGATGGACTACAGTCAGTAATTGTAGAACTACAAAGTGCTTCTATATGGTAGTGGAGCTGATAAAATGGTTTAGGAGAGAATAAACAGGCAGAAATATCCTGTGTGAGTGTGTGTGTCTGATGCTGTCGTTTTATGTCTCACACCTCAGCAGGGCTTGCAGGTGCATGCCATGCTGTGCCTAACTCCCAAGTCCCTGTGGCTCCATGCCAAGCGTAAGGCTTGGTTTAACACAATCCATTGCTTGTTGGTTTATGCTGCCAAATCCTTACCCCTGCATTTCTCTGTGTTTATAGGGCAGGTCAAAACATGCTTTCAGTTCATTGATATAAAATGTGTCAATTTTACAATAGCTTTTCTCAGTTCTTTCTGCTCTGTCTTTGTTTGCAGTACCCACTGTAAGCCCTGCTGCAGTACGTGTTCCGAGAGGAGAAAAAGGTTGTTCGTTCAGGATCCTGAAACGTGCCAGTGCTCATGCAAACATACGGAGGCCGACTGCAAGCTAAAGCAGCTAGAGCTCAATGAAAGGACATGCAGGTCAGTGTTTGCAGTGTTTGAGTTTTATGATATCCGTCTTGGCGTTTATTTTCCCACAGCATTGGAAAACAGCTTAACCACATAGTAAATATTACACAGAAAAGACACTAATGGTGGTGAAGAAATATTTTATGTAGTCAGCACAGTAATATGAATTAAGACACGCCCGAGTGGTGGGGCTTAAACCAGCGACCTTCTGATTACTAGCCCAGTACCCTAACCACTAGGCTACAGCTTGCACCTTTAGCTGCTCAACAGTCTGTGGTCCCCATCTGATTCTCCTGTTCTCATGATTCTCATGCTGCACCATACACATTCTATAGGAAAAAGATCCGGACTGCAGGCAGGCCAGTCAAGCACACACATTCTGTGTCGACAAAGCCACACTGTTGTAACAAATACAGAATGAGGCCTATGGACTTCCCTTAAAAAAACATAACCTTGGTGGCAGCATGTGTCTTTCTAAAATCCCAATATACACATCTGTGTCAGTGGTACCTTCACACATATGCAAGTCACTGATGCACCCCATACCATGACAGATGTTGAGTTCTCTACATCAAAGAGAAAAAGCCAACATCCATTTTTCACTAAAACATGGACTCCTCTGACGGTAGGTAGGTACAGTAGGTAGGTACAGTAGGTAGGTTACAATGGTTTTCAGAAGCACTCCCAAGGATGTGTGGCTATATTTATCACATGACGAGCTCAAAGGTCACACACATTCGGGCGCTTGGGTGGCGAAGTGGTAAAACAAGCTATCACACCTGGACTGCAGGCAGGCCAGTCAAGCACACGCATTCTGTGTCGACAAAGCCACACTGTTGTAGCACATACAGAATGAGACCTACAGACTTCCCTTAAAAAAAACATAACCTTGGTGGCAGCATGTGTCTTTCTAAAATCCCAATATACACCTCTGTGTCAGTGGTAACTTCACACATATGCAAGCCACCCATGCCATGGGCACTGATGCACCCCATACCATGACAGAAGATGAAATCCTGACTGGAAAAGGAGAAAAGGTGCAAAAGCCAACATCCATTTTTCACTAAAACGTTGACTCATCTGACCAGAGCACGTCTCCCCTGTCTTTTAGACCATACCAGATGTGCCCTGGCTATTTTGTGTAATAGTCTTACAAGTTGCATTTCTTGATGCAGCAGCATTTAGTGTAAGGTTACAAGCTTTATGAAATATGCCCTGACATAAAAATCTGCCAGAAATCATACCCAGGAAAACGTAAATATCAAGTTATCTACTCTAGATGTCACATTGGACACACCAGACTTACACATTCCTACTTGATAAAGGGGGAGGATGCCCCGCAATGTGAATACTGCCAATTACCCATCACGATTAAACACATACTAACTGAGTGCCATAAATACCAAAGGGAAAGACAAAAACTCTCCATAGCTGGAACAATGAAAGACATTTTTAACCTTGAACTTTATTGCAATCACTAAAATTAGGAATACACATATAATATCAGAGACTACCTAACGGATACAAAGCACCCACATAAACCTGTCCTGCCGTGAATGTAACTTACAAGAGTAAACATGGCATTAAAAGATGGATGGATGGATGGATAGATAACACATAACACTTCCAAGAGCTCAAAGGTCACACACATTCGGGCGCTTGGGTGGGGCAGCGGTATCACACCAGAGCTGACATGTCGAACTCAGGGCGGGCGCCTACCTGGACAACGATTGGCTCGGCTTGGATTGCTGGAGGGTATTTCTCATAATTGATGCAACTGACCTCTGTTGGCTGATCCATGGTGCAATATAGAGGATCTACCAAATGATTGGATATGACTACATTGGAAGAGAAATAGGGGGAAATGCAAAAAAAGGTCACACACAAACAGTGGTTTCTGGCTTTGCCCTTTAGGAACTGATATCGCTCCAGAATCTTTTAACAATATTATGAACAGTAGATGGTGAACGACTAAATTATGTAATCTTGCATTAAGAAATGTTCTTTTTCAACTGACTGGTGATTATCTCCTGAGAGTTTGGCACAATGTGGTGAGGCATGACCCATAAAGACTGCTTATAAAGACTAACTTATTCAGAAATGGGGTTTATACAAACCATGAAACTGTACAAGGGATCTTCAAAAAGTTTCAGCACTTTTATATTTTCGTTAGAAACAGTGAGGGCGGGAAAAGTAGTAATTGATCGTGTCTGAGAGACAGAGAGAGCTTACGGTCTGGATTTAGCGCCATCTGATTTTTACCTTTTTGGACCGCTCAAAGAAGCTTTATGGGGAAGAAGATTTTCATGTGATGATGTGAAAGCAAAGGTGCTGATGGCATTAAAAAGTTGGTACAACGCTGGGAAAATGCATCGGGAGGTGACTGTCGAAAAGTGATGAAATTTGTTTTTTTGAATTCTTAATAAATACAGTTTAAAAAAGTGCGGAAACTTTTTGAAGAACCCTCATACATGCAGGATCTGTTTTGGATTTTTTTCTATGTTAAATAAAAATGTTTTTGTGAAGCTTTTTTTTGTGTATGCATGTGAGTCTTGGTTGATTTTCTAATGCTTAGGTCCTGTCCTTTCTCTTTTATAGATGTGACAAACCGAGGAGATGAGAAGAGGTCATCCTTTCTATGGATTTTGGGATGAAGGAATAGTTCATTCATAGCACAGCACTTTGAACCTTCAGCTTTGACTGTTCAACCCTGGACTCTGGAAGCATTCCCCTGGACTGTCTGAGAGGGACAGAGTGTCAGCAAGTGTAAATGGGATGGCAGATCTACTGCCATGTATGTTTCCATTATAAATGTGTATATTAGCAACATATAAGAAGACTGAAAACTACAGTACTAATAGATTTGCTGCTAAAGAGACTAAGGATTGGTTGTGTCAGCTTGCTTGAGAACACATAATGCAGCATATCACTGGATTTGCCATGGAATTATATTCAGTTTTTATTTGAACATGAACGACATGAAGACTGACTGAAGTGCACATCGCGCAGCGTCGCACAAAACACTACTGGCAGTTGTCATAAACAGCCTTTTGAAGCTCTTTTTTATCAACGTGCCTGGTTTGCAGTATCCAGAGTGAAATCGCTGTGAAACAGAAAGGACCTTGGTCTCATCTGTTTTCAAAAAGACATCTGTAAGGAAACCACTTTGCCTAGATTATGTGACTTGACTTTTTTTTTCTACTGACAGACAGATGACTACTTAAGATTTATGATGACGTATCTCTGTAGAACTGTATTTTTCTGTCATTCAGGCTGCAGTAAATCACAAGAACTTAAAGAAATTTAAAACATAGAAGGTCATTTGAATGTTGTTTTTAATATTCTTTATTACCCATCAAGTCCATAATTTTAGTTCAGTATTCTTACTCTCTAGGTAATGATATCTATTTAAGTGCAGTGTTAATTTTTATAAGATTACATTCCCATAGTTTGCCCTCAACATTTTCTCTATAAACTATTGTGTGTGAGACAAAGAATATGTGGAAAGAGATTAGACTATTAAGTGTCTTATGAATGCTCTATGCCTGTAAGAATAAACTGCCAAATGAAATAATAGGCCACCAAACACCTGCTACCTTTTTATTTTACTGTCATATCACAGGAGAGAGTGCTTTTAGTTTATTGACATTCTGTTTTATTTATTTAGTCAATGTATATATGTTAAATTTTAACATTTGTGTCTGTGTAATGTAGTAAACCATATTTATTTTCAAATTATATTTCATTTTTTTCTATAAAATATTTAAAAAACATGTGCTTTCTTTGGATTAGTCTGATTTGTCACTAGAGAGAGAGAAGAGAGAGAGAGAGAGATTTCCGCACTTTTTTAACTCTTTATTAATAATTTCAAAACCAAATTACATCACTTTTCAATATAGTCACCTTCTGATGCATTTTTCCCAGCGTCGTACCCACTTTTTAATGCCGTCAGCAAAAAATAGTTTTGGTTGAGCCAGAGATTAGGACTTGAGTCCGAGTCGCATGCAAGTTGCACACACAGCGACTTCAGACTCGATTCAGACTCATTTCAAATGACTCGTGACTTGCAAAAAATGACTTGTAGACAACAAAAGTCAGCAGCATGTGTTAACATTAGTTACGTGTAAAAAAATGTTATATATATATATATATATATATATATATATATATATATATATATATATATATATATATATATATATATATATATTTCCTGTATGTGTATATATATATATATATATATATATATATTTATACATACTGTATATATACAGTGTATCACAAAAGTGAGTACACCCCTCACATTTCTGCAAATATTTTATTATATCTTTTCATGGGACAACACTATAGAAATAAAACTTGGATATAACTTAGAGTAGTCAGTGTACAGCTTGTATAGCAGTGTAGATTTACTGTCTTCTGAAAATAACTCAACACACAGCCATTAATGTCTAAATAGCTGGCAACATAAGTGAGTACACCCCACAGTGAACATGTCCAAATTGTGCCCAAAGTGTCAATATTTTGTGTGACCACCATTATTATCCAGCACTGCCTTAACCCTCCTGGGCATGGAATTCACCAGAGCTGCACAGGTTGCTACTGGAATCCTCTTCCACTCCTCCATGATGACATCACGGAGCTGGTGGATGTTAGACACCTTGAACTCCTCCACCTTCCACTTGAGGATGTGCCACAGGTGCTCAATTGGGTTTAGTCCATCACCTTTACCTTCAGCTTCCTCAGCAAGGCAGTTGTCATCTTGGAGGTTGTGTTTGGGGTCGTTATCCTGTTGGAAAACTGCCATGAGGCCCAGTTTTCGAAGGGAGGGGATCATGCTCTGTTTCAGAATGTCACAGTACATGTTGGAATTCATGTTTCCCTCAATGAACTGCAGCTCCCCAGTGCCAGCAACACTCATGCAGCCCAAGACCATGATGCTACCACCACCATGCTTGACTGTAGGCAAGATACAGTTGTCTTGGTACTTCTCACCAGGGCGCCGCCACACATGCTGGACACCATCTGAGCCAAACAAGTTTATCTTGGTCTCATCAGACCACAGGGCATTCCAGTAATCCATGTTCTTGGACTGCTTGTCTTCAGCAAACTGTTTGCGGGCTTTCTTGTGCGTCAGCTTCCTTCTGGGATGACGACCATGCAGACCGAGTTGATGCAGTGTGCGGCGTATGGTCTGAGCACTGACAGGCTGACCTCCCACGTCTTCAACCTCTGCAGCAATGCTGGCAGCACTCATGTGTCTATTTTTTAAAGCCAACCTCTGGATATGACGCCGAACACGTGGACTCAACTTCTTTGGTCGACCCTGGCGAAGCCTGTTCCGAGTGGAACCTGTCCTGGAAAACCGCTGTATGACCTTGGCCACCTGTCACCTGTCTGCTGTAGCTCAGTTTCAGGGTGTTAGCAATCTTCTTATAGCCCAGGCCATCTTTGTGGAGAGCAACAATTCTATTTCTCACATCCTCAGAGAGTTCTTTGCCATGAGGTGCCATGTTGAATATCCAGTGGCCAGTATGAGAGAATTGTACCCAAAACACCAAATTTAACAGCCCTGCTCCCCATTTACACCTGGGACCTTGACACATGACACCAGGGAGGGACAACGACACATTTTTGGACATGTTCACTGTGGGGTGTACTCACTTATGTTGCCAGCTATTTAGACATTAATGGCTGTGTGTTGAGTTATTTTCAGAAGACAGTAAATCTACACTGCTATACAAGCTGTACACTGACTACTCTAAGTTATATCCAAGTTTCATGTCCATAGTGTTGTCCCATGAAAAGATATAATGAAATATTTGCAGAAATGTGAGGGGTGTACTCACTTTTGTGATACACTGTATATACAGGGGTTGGACAAAATAACTGAAACACCTGGTTTTAGACCACAATAATTTATTAGTATGGTGTAGGGCCTCCTTTTGCGGCCAATACAGCGTCAATTCGTCTTGGAAATGACATATACAAGTCCTGCACAGTGGTCAGAGGGATTTTAAGCCATTCTTCTTGCAGGATAGTGGCCAGGTCACTACGTGATGCTGGTGGAGGAAAACGTTTCCTGACTCGCTTCTCCAAAACACCCCAAAGTGGCTCAATAATATTTAGATCTGGTGACTGTGCAGGCCATGGGAGATGTTCAACTTCACTTTCATGTTCATCAAACCAATCTTTCACCAGTCTTGCTGTGTGTATTGGTGCATTGTCATCCTGATACACGGCACCGCCATTGGATGCACATGGTCCTCCAGAATGGTTCGGTAGTCCTTGGCAGTGACGCGCCCATCTAGCACAAGTATTGGGCCAAGGGAATGCCATGATATGGCAGCCCAAACCATCACTGATCCACCCCCATGCTTCACTCTGGGCATGCAACAGTCTGGGTGGTACGCTTCTTTGGGGCTTCTCCACACCGTAACTCTCCCGGATGTGGGGAAAACAGTAAAGGTGGACTCATCAGAGCACAATACATGTTTCACATTGTCCACAGCCCAAGATTTGCGCTCCTTGCACCATTGAAACCGACGTTTGGCATTGGCACGAGTGACCAAAGGTTTGGCTATAGCAGCCCGGCCGTGTATATTGACCCTGTGGAGCTCCCGACGGACAGTTCTGGTGGAAACAGGAGAGTTGAGGTGCACATTTAATTCTGCCGTGATTTGGGCAGCCATGGTTTTATGTTTTTTGGATACAATCCGGGTTAGCACCCGAACATCCCTTTCAGACAGCTTCCTCTTGCGTCCACAGTTAATCCTGTTGGATGTGGTTTGTCCTTCTTGGTGGTATGCTGACATTACCCTGGATACCGTGGCTCTTGATACATCACAAAGACTTGCTGTCTTGGTCACAGATGCGCCAGCAAGACGTGCACCAACAATTTGTCCTCTTTTGAACTCTGGTATGTCACCCATAATGTTGTGTGCATTGCAATATTTTGAGCAAAACTGTGCTCTTACCCTGCTTATTGAACCTTCACACTCTGCTCTTACTGGTGCAATGTGCAATTAATGAAGATTGGCCACCAGACTGGTCCAATTTAGCCATGAAACCTACCACACTAAAATGACAGGTGTTTCAGTTATTTTGTCCAACCCCTGTATATACACTACCGGTCAAAAGTTTTAGAACACCCCAATTTTTCCAGTTTTTATTGAAATTTATGCAGTTTAATGTCTTATTGTACTCTGAAATGAAGACAGAGAACAAAAAAACAACTGAAATTAAAAAAATAAATCATGGAATTAATTTATAAACCAAAATGTATTATAAAAGTTTGATTTATTAAAGTAGATACCTTTGGCATATAAAACAGCCGAACACACTCGTGGCATTCTTTCTACTATGGAAATTAAATATTCTTTAGAAAGTTCTTCCCAGCTCTGTTGCAGAAGTTCCCATAAATGTGTGGCACATGTAGGCTGCTTTGTTTTCACTCTTCTGTCCAGTTAATCCCAAACCAGCTCAATGGGGTTTAAATCTGGAGACTGTGCTGGCCACTCCATGTTTTCAAGCCTACCATCTTGTTCTTTTTCCAAAGGTTCTGGCAAAGATTGGACTTATGTTTTGGGTCATTATCTTGCTGTAGGATGAACCCTTGACCAACTACGTGCATCCCAGAGGGTACTGCATGGTGCTGTAGAATGCTGTGGTAGCCGTTTTGGTTCAGGGTACCTCTCACTCTGTACAAGTCACCGACCCTGGATCCAGCAAAACAGCCCCAGACCATCACACTTCCTCCTCCATGTTTGACAGTTGATGTCACACACTGAGGAACCATCCTTTCGCCTACTCTACGGCATACTAAAAATCCTGCATGATAAACCGAAGATTTCAAATTTTGATTCATAAGTCCATAAAACCTTCTTCCAGTCTTCAATAGTCCATTGGCAGTGTTTCATGGCCCAGGCAAGCCTCTTTTTCTTATTCTGACATCTTAGCAATGGATTTCTTGCTGCAACTCAACCTGTCAAACCTGCAACTCAAAGTCTTCTCTTCACCGTTGTAACTGAGACTTGCTTACTACGACCACTATTAAGCTGTGCTTGAAGCTGTTGTCCTGTATGACGCCTATCACACAAGCTGTTGACTCTCAGAAACTTGTCTTCTAATTCTGTTGTGGCTTTGGGTCTGCCAGACCTCTTCCTGTCAGAGTTTCCCCCAGTTTCTAAGTGCTTTTTGATGGTGAAGGAAACTGTACTCACTGACAACTTGATTTTCTTCACAATTTTTCTATAGAAAAGACCTACATTTTTAAGTGTTACGATGGTCTGTCTCTCTTCCATTGTTAATTGCATTTTTCTTGCCATTTTTATAGCAACACAATACTTTCTGCAGAACAATACTGTTCAAATAATGCTCACAAGGGTATGGTACCACAGTGTGTTCCAACACTACTTTTATGCAGACAGAGGGGGTTGTAAGCAATCAAGAAAAATTGGAAGACCCCTAGGAATTGGTAGCATCAACTTTAAAGGCTTGATCAACCTCCATTACTGCAGAACAGCTTTAAGTTGTTAACCCATTTTTTGTTCCCTGAAAAAGGGCATTTTGTATAATGCTGAAATGTACATTATTTTTCAGTTTAGGGTAACCTCACTTTTTTTTAATCTCTGACAGTTCAGCACTTACCTTTGTACCACTTTAAGCTATTCATTGGACTTGAACTGCTTGAGTTTCAATAAAAAAAAACTGGAAAAATTGGGGTGTTCTAAAACTTTTGACCGGTAGTGTATATGTATATATATATATATATATATATATATATATATATTATATATACAGTGTATCACAAAAGTGAGTACACCCCTCACATTTTTGCAAATATTTCATTATATCTTTTCATGGGACAACACTATAGACATGAAACTTGGATATAACTTAGAGTAGTCAGTGTACAGCTTGTATAGCAGTGTAGATTTACTGTCTTCTGAAAATAACTCAACACACAGCCATTAATGTCTAAATGACTGGCAACATAAGTGAGTACACCCCACAGTGAACATGTCCAAATTGTGCCCAAAGTGTCAATATTTTGTGTGACCACCATTATTATCCAGCACTGCCTTAACCCTCCTTGGCATGGAATTCACCAGAGCTGCACAGGTTGCTACTGGAATCCTCTTCCACTCCTCCATGATGACATCACGGAGCTGGTGGATGTTAGACACCTTGAACTCCTCCACCTTCCACTTGAGGATGCGCCACAGGTGCTCAATTGGGTTTAGTCCATCACCTTTACCTTCAGCTTCCTCAGCAAGGCAGTTGTCATCTTGAAGGTTGTGTTTGGGGTCGTTATCGTGTTGGAAAACTGCCATGAGGCCCAGTTTTCGAAGGGAGGGGATCATGCTCTGTTTCAGAATGTCACAGTACATGTTGGAATTCATGTTTCCCTCAATGAACTGCAGCTCCCCAGTGCCAGCAACACTCATGCAGCCCAAGACCATGATGCTACCACCACCATGCTTGACTGTAGGCAAGATACAGTTGTCATGGTACTTCTCACCAGGGCGCCGCCACACATGCTGGACACCATCTGAGCCAAACAAGTTTATCTTGGTCTCGTCAGACCACAGGGCATTCCAGTAATCCATGTTCTTGGACTGCTTGTCTTCAGCAAACTGTTTGCGGGCTTTCTTGTGCGTCAGCTTTCCTCTGGGATGACGACCATGCAGACCGAGTTGATGCAGTGTGCGGTGTATGGTCTGAGCACTGACAGGCTGACCTCCCACGTCTTCAACCTCTGCAGCAATGCTGGCAGCACTCATGTGTCTATTTTTTAAAGCCAACCTCTGGATATGATGCCAAACACGTGGACTCAACTTCTTTGGTCGACCCTGGCGAAGCCTGTTCCGAGTGGAACCTGTCCTGGAAAACCGCTGTATGACCTTGGCCACCATGCTGTAGCTCAGTTTCAGGGTGTTAGCAATCTTCTTATAGCCCAGTCCATCTTTGTGGAGAGAAACAATTTTATTTCTCACATCCTCAGAGAGTTCTTTGCCATGAGGTGCCATGTTGAATATCCAGTGGCCAGTATGAGAGAATTGTACCCAAAACACCAAATTTAACAGCCCTGCTCCCCATTTACACCTGGGACCTTGACACATGACACCAGGGAGGGACAACGACACATTTGGGCACAATTTGGACATGTTCACTGTGGGGTGTACTCACTTATGTTGCCAGCTATTTAGACATTAATGGCTGTGTGTTGAGTTATTTTCAGAAGACAGTAAATCTACACTGCTATACAAGCTGTACACTGACTACTCTAAGTTATATCCAAGTTTCATGTCTATAGTGGTGTCCCATGAAAAGATATAATGAAATATTTGCAGAAATGTGAGGGGTGTACTCACTTTTGTGATACACTGTACATACACACAGTCATGTGAAAAAGTTAGGACACCCCATGAAAACCTTTGTCTTTTTGAACATTTAAACATATGAACATTTCAGCTTCATTTGAACAGTACTGAGAGATGGAGCTTATATAACTAAACAAAAAAAAATTGTAATTACTTTTAAACATAAGTTGTAAAATGTGATGAACAAAAATGGAATTTTATTGTGAGGAAAAGGTTAGGACACCCCCACATTTAATACTACTTAAAATGTCTAAAATTAGAATCCGGTGCACCACATCAGCTGCAATGATTAGACCATTGTTAGAAGACATTGGAGTTTTATTTAAACCTCAGACATTAGTTTGGTTTGCCTATGATTGTTGAAGTGAGTGGTATCACCATGGTGAGATCTAAAGAGCTCTCTGAGGCCTTCAGAAAGAAGGTTGTAGATGCATATTAGTCTGGGACAGGATTTAAAAAGATCTCAAAACAATTAGAAATCAGCCATTCCACTGTCCGGAAAATAATTTACAAGTGGAGAACATTTAAAACAACTGCCAACATGGCCAGATCAGGCCGTCCTAGCAAGTTCAGCCCAAGAGCAGGCTGCAATATGCATAAAGAAGTTGTCATCAATGTCATCCTTCAATGTCATCACAGGACCTACAGGTAGCTCTTGCCATAGTTGATAGGAAGGTACATGCGTCTATCATCAGAAAGAGACTGCACAAGTTTGATTTTCATGGGAGGTGTGCAAGGAGGAAACCCTTGGTGTCAAAAAAACATCAGGGCAAGACTTAAGTTTACCACAGAACACCGAGACAAAGACCAGGACTTCTGGAACAATGTGCTTTGGACAGATTAATCCAAAGTTGAATTATTTGGGCACAGTAACAGAAGACATCTTTTGGAGCAAACCAAACACAGCATTTGAGCACAAGAACCTCATACTCAACTGTGAAGCATGGAGGTGGAAATGTCATGGTTTGGGGCTGCTTTGTAGCAGCATGGCCTGGCAAGCTCTCCATTATAGAATCCACGATGAATTCTTCACTGTATCAGAGGGTGCTTGAGAAAAATGTAAAAAACTGTACAAAAACTGAAGCTGAAGCGGAGGTGGACCATGCAGCAGGACAACGACCCAAATCATTCCAGTAAATCCACCAAGGAAAGGCTCAAAAGAAAGAAATTGAGACTTCTGGAATGACCAGGTCAAAGCACGGATCTTAATCCTATTGAGATGCTGTGGGCTGATTTGAAACGGGCTGTGCATGCAAGAAACCCCTCAAACTTCACACAGCTTAAATTTCCATTTTTGTTCATTACATTTTACAACTTGAGTTTAAAAGTAATTTTTTACATTTTTGTTGTTTAGTTATATAAGCTCCATCTCTCAGTACTGTTCAAATGAAGCTCAAATGTCCATATGTTTAAATATGTTCAAAAAGACAAAGGTTCTCATGGGGTGTCCTAACATTTTCACATGACTGTGTGTATATATATACAGTGTATCACAAAAGTGAGTACACCCCTCACATTTCTGCAGATATTTAAGTATATCTTTTCATGGGACAACACTGACAAAATGACACTTTGACACAATGAAAAGTAGTCTGTGTGCAGCTTATATAACAGTGTAAATTAATTCTTCCCTCAAAATAACTCAAAATACAGCCATTAATGTCTAAACCACCGGCAACAAAAGTGAGTACACCCCTAAGAGACTACACCCCTAAATGTCCAAATTGAGCACTGCTTGTCATTTTCCCTCCAAAATGTCATGTGATTTGTTAGTGTTACTAGGTCTCAGGTGTGCATAGGGAGCAGGTGTGTTCAATTTAGTAGTACAGCTCTCACACGCTCTCATACTGGTCACTGAAAGTTCCAACATGGCACCTCATGGCAAAGAACTCTCTGAGGATCTTAAAAGACGAATTGTTGTGCTACATGAAAATGGCCAAGGCTAAAAGAAGATTGCCAACACCCTGAAACTGAGCTGCAGCACAGTGGCCAAGATCATCCAGCGTTTTAAAAGAGCAGGGTCCACTCAGAACAGACCTCGCGTTGGTCGTCCAAAGAAGCTGAGTGCACGTGCTCAGCGTCACATCCAACTGCTGTCTTTGAAAGATAGGCGCAGGAGTGCTGTCAGCATTGCTGCAGAGATTGAAAAGGTGGGGGGTCAGCCTGTCAGTGCTCAGACCATACGCCACACACTACATCAAATTGGTCTGCATGGCTGTCACCCCAGAAGGAAGCCTCTTCTGAAGTCTCTACACAAGAAAGCCCGCAAACAGTTTGCTGAAGACATGTCAACAAAGGACATGGATTACTGGAACCATGTCCTATGGTCTGATGAGACCAAGATTAATTTGTTTGGTTCAGATGGTCTCAAGCATGTGTGGCGGCAATCAGGTGAGGAGTACAAAGATAAGTGTGTCATGCCTACAGTCAAGCATGGTGGTGGGAATGCCATGGTCTGGGGCTGCATGAGTGCAGCAGGTGTTGGGGAGTTACATTTCATTGAGGGACACATGAACTCCAATATGTACTGTGAAATACTGAAGCAGAGCATGATCCCCTCCCTCCGGAAACTGGGTCGCAGGGCAGTGTTCCAGCATGATAATGACCCCAAACACACCTCTAAGACGACCACTGCTTTATTGAAGAGGCTGAGGGTAAAGGTGTTGGACTGGCCAAGCATGTCTCCAGACCTAAACCCAATAGAACATCTTTGGGGCATCCTCAAGCGGAAGGTGGAGGAGCGCAAAGTCTCGAATATCCGCCAGCTCCGTGATGACGTCATGGAGGAGTGGAAAAGCATTCCAGTGGCAACCTGTGAAGCTCTGGTAAACTCCATGCCCAGGAGAGTTAAGGCAGTTCTGGGAAATAATGGTGGCCACACAAAATATTGACACTTCAGGAACTTTCACTAAGGGGTGTACTCACTTTTGTTGCCGGTGGTTTAGACATTAATGGCTGTATATTGAGTTATTTTGAGGGAAGAATAAATTTACACTGTTATATAAGCTGCACACAGACTACTTTTCATTGTGTCAAAGTGTCATTTTGTCAGTGTTGTCCCATGAAAAGATATACTTAAATATCTGCAGAAATGTGAGGGGTGTACTCACTTTTGTGATACACTGTATGTACGTATATACTGTATATATATATATATGTGTGTGTGTGTGTGTGTGTGTGTGTGTGTTCCGACATCATTCTGATTGTGTCATTTTCTGCTTTCTAGTACTGATGAAGCATCGCGAGTTCGTGTTTTACTTCACAACCGGGAACATTTTGGAGGTTTTTAATTATAAGCACACATTTACAAACTAACGGATTATATTTCTAATGGGACACACGGTTATGAATGTAATAGCATCTGGAAGTACAGAAGTAAAGGTAAGCATTGGTTATGGATTTGTTGGATTTGCTGTGTTTTGGATTTTGGCCACTGTGCCTGATTTATCGCGCGCTTTTGTTTTGCGATGAAAACAAAACGTATCAGTTTAAGCTTTTAACTGGTACCTAGGAAAGTAAAATGGCAAAATACAGTTGCTAATCTGTTGTTGTTTTTATCTGAACTTTCAGTGGTGTTCAAAAAAATAGCAGTCCAACACCATTAACCTGATAAATCACTGTTTTTAGTAGAAAATATATTTCTACATTGCAATTAATTCACTTGAAAGTGTAGTAGAGTAATGAAAACAAAACAAACCCAACAATTAGGACATGCATGCCACTCATTCTGAGTAATCGAAGCATTGATTGAAAGGGGGTTGTTTAAAATAATAGCAGTGAGGAGTTCAATTGGTGAAGTCACTGATTCTGCAGAAGAACGGGTGTCAATTTTGGCACTTATTTAAGGTAGGAGGGTGGCAAATGTTGCACAGGTTGGTCATAGCGCATTTCCTTCTGAAATATTGGGTAAAATGAGTTGTTCCAGACATTGTACTGATGAACAGTGTACTTTGATTAAAAAGTTGATTGTAGAGGGAAAAACATACAGAGAAGTGCAGCAAATTCTAGGCTGCTCAGCTAAAATGATCTCAAATGCCTTGATGTGACAACCAAAACCTGAAAGACGCAGAAGGAAGCGTGAAACTACTGTTCGAAAGGATCGAAGAATAGCCAAAATGGCAAATACTCAGCCAGTGATCACCTCCAGAAAGATCAAGGAACATCTGAAGTTAGCAGTGAGTACAGAAGATGATTAAGTGAAGCCAATTTACCAGCAAAAACTCCTTGCAAAGTTCCGTTGTTAAGAAAAAGTCATGTCCTGAATGGGTTCAAATCTGCCAAGGAACACATTGACTAGTCCGAAGAGAAATGGCTCAACATTTTGTGGACTGATGAAAGCAAAATTGTTCTTTTTTGGTCTAGTGGCCGTAGACAGTATGTCAGACGACCCCCGAGCACTGAATTCAAGCCAAAGTTCACTGTGAAGACAGTAAAGCATGGTGGTACAAAATGATGATATGGGATGTTTTTCATACCATGGTGTTACACCTATTTATCACAAAGGAGGGATCATGGATCAGTTTAAATATATCAGAATACTTGAGGAGATCATGTTGCCCTATGTCGAAGAAGAAATGTCCTTAAAATGGGTGTTTCAACATGACAATGACCCAAAACATCTTGGTTACAGACAAACAAGATTGAGGTAATAGAGTGACCAGCACAATCCCCTGACCTCAATCTCATAGAGAACTTGTGCGCTGACATCTGAAACGTGTTTTTTTTTAGGCAAAACCCAAAAATGCAGAAGAACTGTTGAATGTAGTGTAATCATCCTGGACTGGAATACCTGTTCAGAGGTGCCAGAAGTTGGTCGACTCCATGCAACACAGATCTCGGAAACAATTGTTATGCCACTAAATATTAATTCAGTAATTTAAAGTAAAGTGAAACTTCAAACATTTTTAGTTTATACATACATTTTTATAGAGTTTTTAAAGAAAAATGCTGGCACTGCTATTTTTTTGAACAGCCTAATATTCATTTTTCTTAACTTTCTGTAAAGGATTAACACAAACTGGCTACATTTTGTTAATGTTTTGATTTAGAATTGAAAGTGGAGTATTTTCAGTACATTTGCATTTATGGAAATAAAAGTTATTATAATGATTTTGTGCTTTATTCACTTTTTTTAAATCACTGCAATTTTTTTTGAACACCACTGTACATATTATTTGTGTATACGCTACATTTCCAATATATGTTTTGTGTAAATTATATTGACTCATGACTTGGACTCTAGCTTAAAGACTCATGACTTGACTCGGACTCGTATTTTGTGACTTGTGAACATCTCTTGGTTGAGCGCGTAGCCTCTGATGCACCGCTGCTTTCACATCATCATATGAAAATCTTCTTCCCCTTAAAGCTTCTTTTAGCGATCCCAAAAAGGTGGAAATCAGAGGCCACTAAATCCGGACTATAAGCACTCTCAGTCTCTCAGACACGCCAATTTCTACTCCTCCCACCCTCACCGTTTCCAACCAAAATATAAAAGTGTGGAAACTTTTTGAAGATCCCTCGTAGATACAGTTGTTGTAAGCATTATTTGATTATTGGCACCCATGATTGTTTCGTATAAAAAATATTTTCCAAAATAAGTGGATATGTACCAAATTTGTATGGTTAGAATATTTTAACAGCATGCCAAGCCATTCACCAAAACAGAAATAAAGAGGAAACCTAGTCATGGACAGGATTAAAGACACCCTTTCAAATTAAGGCTGGGCGATATGACTAAAAAAACTCATATCTTGATATGCTTTTAAAAAGTGGCGATATAATGTTAACTTAAAGTACAATGGCAGGCCACTGCCTGTATTTTAGCTTATTTTGTTTATAAGTTATCTTACAAACACACAACATTGTAGTTCTGATACATTCTGACTAATTACAGTGTATACTGTATCAGCCATAACATTAAAAACACCTCCTTGTTTTTACACTCACTGTCCATTTTATCAGCTCCACATACCATATAGAAGCACTTTGTAGTTCTACAATTACTGACTGTAGTCCATCTGTTTCTCTTAGTGCTGCTTTCACCCTGTTCTTCAATGATCAGGATCACCACAGAGTAGATATTATTTAGGTGGTGGATGATTCTTAGTACTGCAGTGACACTGACATGGTGGTGGTGTGTTAGTGTGTGTTGTACTGGTATGAGTGGATCAGACACAGCAGCACCTGCTGTAGTTTTTAAGTACCGTGTCCACTTTATTAGACACTCCTACTTAGTTTTTTTACCTTGTAGATGTAAAGTCAGAGACGATCGCTCATCTATTGCTGAGTTGGTCATCTTCTAGACCATCATCAGTGGTCACAGGACGCTGCCCACAGGGCGCTGTTGGCTGGATGTTTATGGTTGCGGGACTATTCTCAGTCCAGCAGTGACAGTGAGGTGTTTAAAAACTCTATCAGCATTGCTGTGTCTGATCCACTCATACCGGCACAACACACACTAACACACCACCACCATGTCAGTGTCACTGCAGTGCTCAGAATGATCCCCCACCTAAATAATACCTACTCTGCAGTGGTCCTGTGGGGGTCCTGACCATTGAAGAACAGCATGAAAGGGGGCTACAAAGCATACAGAGAATCAGATGGACTACAGTCAGTAATTGTAGAACTACAAAGTGCTCATATGAGCATCAAATAAATCCCGAAAAAGTTCAGTATTTGATAATGCTTTGTTATCATTGCACAGTAAACAGCAGAACCGCGAGCCAGATCAACCACACAGCAGCATAAAATCTATATCCGTGTGTTGTTCCATTAGGAATATTATCTGCTTGTTTTTCTTCTTGGAGGCCATCTTATATGTTTCCAGAATATTTCCAGAATATATAAATCCATATCCAACTGTGTTCGTCCACCTATAACTAATGAAAACAGTTTTGAATAATTTATTCTTTCGGCATTCGCGGTAAAAAGCTGAAACTGGTAATTCGTTCACTAAAGTGTCACTTATGCCTCTACAACCAATAAAGAGCGAGAGTGAAATTCCACCCAAAATCTGAATTCGGAAGCTCTGATTGGTTTATACAGCTGTTTATCAAGGCCTGGACCACAACTGAATCTCTTTAACAAATGAACTGATTCATGGAGTTGTTTATGCACATCATCATAATGAAATAGAGTGAGCATAATTAATGAATCTTTACCATAGATAGGAGCACAGATCCCTGATTCGATTCCAACGAATAATTCGTTTGAAAAGAGTCGTTTCTGACTCGTTTTAGGGATTCAGTTTGCATGTGTGTGCATGCACGCGCCCACCCGCTCATGCACTAAAGAAAGCTTGCTGAACGCTGCTTTCGTGCTCTGTTTTAAAAGTTCTCAAATGGGGTCGCTCAGGTGGCACAGTGGTAAAAACACACGCTGGAACCAGAGCTGGGATCTCGAATACGTCGTATCGAATCTCGGCTCTGCTTGCCGGCTAGGCTGAGCGGCCACATGAACAACGATTGGCCTGTTGTTCAGATATAGGTGGGATTAAGCCGGATAGGGTCTCTCTCATAACTAATGCAATTATGACTGCTGGCTGGTTGATGGCGCCTGCACAGAGATGAGAAAAGAGTGCTCTTAGGGTGTGTCTCTCCATACACAGTGCTGAGCTACACTGCACTCATCAAAGTGTAGGTGATAAGATGCATACGGCATGCTGCCTACGTGTCAGAGGCGGCGTGGGTTAGATTCGTTCTCCTCAATCAGAGCAGGGATCGGCATTGGTGGAGGGGAAGCATGACGCAATCGGGTAATTGGACGCTCTAAAAAGGGAGAAAATGCATAAATAAAAAAAATATATAAAAGTTCTCAAATGGTAACCTGTGATATATTGAATATGGTCATTTTTAACATAGTGTGAAGAGTAATATCGAATATATTAAAGTTCCTTTTCCCAATAGCAGACTCGGCTCTAGATTTTAAGCTGGCCAGTTTCTTTTGTTTCTTAACCATTTTTGTGTACTTTTGGATATGTTCTTTGGGTCATCCTCCTGTCTGACTCAAAACTATTTTCCTACACATGGAGCACATTTCAAGGCCTCCAGTCCCAGAAGAAAACAAAGCAGCCTGCCAACATTATGGATCCTCCACCATGTTTCACTGTAGGTTGCCTGCACTTTTATTTATAGGCTCAATTTTGTCATCTATAAACCGGTGTGCTCAAAGCTTAAGATGAAAAGGAATTAAACCTTTGTTGGTCATGATTTATTTTTTCACAGATTAGCTCAGGATTTCTGACTTGATGAATCAGACATAATAAAGTGCTTCCTCGAAACAAGTATATACAAGTACTTCATTGCAAACTTGCCCTTCTCTTTCAGCAGCTTCTTATTCATGGCAGGACTGTTTCTGTGAGTTGTTTAATCACAGCAGATCTCTTACAACCCTAAATCAGATGGAAAATGTACTTTAGTGCAGACAGTGTAAACCCAAGATATTTTGTTTTGTGTGGTCAACTTTGTTGCATTTGGTAATACACATCCATTCCTGCATTTCAGGCCTGCAACACATTCCTAAAAGGTTGGGACGGTAAGGTATTCATCACTTTGTAATGTCGCCATGTAATGTTCCTTCTCACAACACCTAAAGGAGTATACCAAGCAATGAATTGTTTCAGGTGTTATGTTATATCGGTCCTCATTTATCTTGACCTCTCTTCCACCTTGGAATAACCGGTTCAGCATGGCAATGGATGGCCTCCTACCTGAAAGGGCGCTCCTACCAGATATAGATCCCCTCCATGCACTTTCTCAACTGGTGTTTCCCAGGACTCTGTACTTGGCCCTCTTCTATTCTCAATCTACACTCGCTCTTTTGGTAAGGTCACATCCTCCCATGGCTTCTTTTACCACTCTATGCAGACGATACTCAGCTCATTCTGTCATTTCCTCCTTTAGACACACAGGTCTCAGCTCGCATCTTAGCATGTCTGCGAGACATCTTACTATGGATGTCAGCTCATCATCTAAAACTTAATCCCAGCAAGACAGAGCTGTTACTTATTCCTGGAGATCAATCTCCAACCCAAGACCTAGTCGTCTCTCTTGATGACTTTCAAATCAAGCCAACTGACAAAGCACAAACCTTGGTGTTGTCCTGGATAACCAGCTGTCCTTCTCTCCTCATGTAGCCAACATGACAAGATTGTGCTGGTTCCTTTTTTACAACATCAAGAAGGTACAGCCATTTTTCTCTATAAAAGCCACTCAGATTCTGGTCCAGTCACTTATAATCTCACGGGTTGGACTACTGCAACTCCCTCTTGGCAGGTGCTTTCATGTCCTCTATTAAACCCTTACAACTCATTTAAAATGCAGCTGCTCGCCTGGTTTTCAACCAACCTAAACACTGCCACATCACCCCACTGCTGCGTTCTCTTTACTGGCTCCCTGTAGCTGCACGCATTCAGTTTAAAACAATGATGCTCGCCTACAAAGCCAAAAATGGACCAAATCCAAACTACCTTAGAGAACTCATCACACCCTGCTCTGTACCACGCAAGCTCCAGGCCACTGGTCTCGCTCGTCTTGATTCCCACCCAGAACTCGGGGAGGACAAACGTCAAGTCTATTTTCTGTACTTACACCCAAGTGGTGGAACGAGCTTTCCTTGTTTGTCAGAACATCTGAGTCTCTCACTGTCTTCAAAAAACAGGTAAAAATCCACCTCTTTACTAAGCACCTAAGCTGAGAACTAACATGTATTTACTAACACTCTTATCCAAGTTTTATTTCTTAAAAAAATGTTCTAACATTGTTTCAGCAGATTTGTGTTCTTGGACTGTTGTCTACTTAAACTAGAGTAAGGTAATGTTTACTATGGAAGCACTTCTGTAAGAGCTCTGAATAAGAGTATTTGCTAAATGCCGAAAATGTAAATGTTGATTTTCCATTCTTCCTGCAAACACATTTTAACATGTGCAACAGTATGGGGTTGTCGTACTGTGTTTTCGTTTCAGAATTCTTCACACATTCTGTATTGGGCACAGGTCAGGACTGCAGCCAGAATAATGGAAAACCACATGCTGCATACAATACAAATGCATGGCTGATGATGAAGAGGGTACGGGTACTTGTCTTGTTGAAAAATGCATAGACATCCCTGGAAAAGATATCTTCAAGAAAGCGTATGTTGCTCTAAAATCTCAATGTACTTTTCTGCATTAATGCTGCCATCACAGATGTGAATTACCTTTGCCAACCGCATTGACACAACCACATAACATTACAGTCCTTGGTTTTTGGACTTGTCTTTCGTACTGATTCATCTGACCACAATACACATTTACACTGTGTGATGGTCCATCCCAAATGTCTCAGAGCCCAGAAAACTTGACTTTGCTTCTGAACATGGTTTTTGCAAGTGGTATTTGTGCATGTAACTCTGTATTGTAGTGCTTGACAAAGGTTTGCCGAAATAATCGCTTACCCATGTGGTTATATCAGCTATTGATGTATCGGCTAGAGATCAGCTCAGGCCAGCGTCCTTTTTCCAATATGCAATGAAATTCCTTCATATTCCCTACATTTTTTGATGGTATACACTGTAGAGGAAAAATTATGCAAATCTCTTCCTATATTTCTTTGAGGAACATTCGTTTTAAACATTTCAAAACATATGTTGACGAACTGGAGATCCTCTGATTATTTTTGCTTCTCAAATGCTGCTTTTGTACCAACTCATGATTACAATAGACAAATATAGACATTGCCTGCTTAAAATAACATCATTATTTATTTATTTTTTGTTTTACCTCATTTCTATCTCTAAATTGCCTCCATCCCAACTTTTTTGCAGTGTGTTGCAGACCTAAAATGCAGGAATGGATTAACAAATGAAATATCTTGGGTAGCATACTGTCTGCAATGAAATAAAAGTCAAAGTAAATGTAAGAAACACTTCATTTTTCTATTTGCATTTTCCATACCGTCCCAACTTTTTCTGATTCGGGGTTGTTTGAAAAAAGTTTACCTTTTTGAATGTGTTAACCTTTATGCTATCATTTTAAACAGGAAAATAATATTACAGTCTTAAAAATCAGAAGTGTTCTCCCCATGTCTGCGTGGGTTTCCTCCTGGAGCTCCGATTTCCTCCTACAGTCCAAAGACATGCAAGTGAGGTGAATTGGAGACACTAAATTGTCCATGACTATGTTTGACATTAAAGACTTGACCTGATTAATCTTGTGTAACCAGTAACTACCTGTTCTGTCATGAATGTAACCAAAGTGTGTAAAACATGACATTAATATCTTAATAAATAAATAAATTTTGTTTAAAAAAAGGTTTCTTGCTAGTTTTTAGGAGAACTGAGGTCAGGGTTTTATGCAAGCCAAGTTCCTTTACACCAAACTTATTAAACTGTGTGTTTATTAATCTTGCCTTGTGCACAAGGGCACAATTAAACCTACTCCAGTTTATCATTCATATAATTTACAGTCACGTGAAAAAGTTTGGACACCCCATGAGAACCTTTGTCTTTTTTAACATATTTAAACATATGAACATGTGAGCTTCACTTGAACAGTATTGAGAGATGGAGCTTATATAACTAAACAAATAAAACAAAAAGTTGTAAAATGTAATGAACAAAAATGGAAATTGATTGTTAGGAAAAAGTTAGGACACCCTATGCTTTAATAGCTGGTGTTTCCCCCTTTGGCTGAAATAACCTCAATTAGACATTTCCTATAACCATCTACCAGTCTCTGACATTGACTGGTAGAAAGTTTTTCCCACTCCTCCATGCAGAATGTCTTCAGCTGTGTGAGGTTTTATGGGTTTCTTGCATGCCGATCACCCCACATTAAGATCCGGGCTTTGACTTGGCCATTTCAGAACTCTCCATTTCTTTCTTTTGTTCCATTCCTTGGTGGATTTACTGGAATGTTTAGGGTCGTTGTCATGATGCATTGTCCACTTCAGCTTCAGTTTTTGGACAGATGGTCTTAAATTTTCCTCAAGCACCCTTTGATACAGTGAAGAATTCATCGTGGATTCTATAATGGAGAGCTTGCCATGCCCTGCTGCTGCAAAGCAGCCCCAAACCATGACATTTCCACCTCCATGCTTCACAGTTGGTATGAGGTTCTTGTGCTCAAATGCTGTGTTTGGTTTGCGCCAAAGATGTCTTCTGTTACTGTGCTCAAATAATTCAACTTTTGATTAATCTGTCCAATAGTGATGGGTCGGTCGCGAACGATCCGGCTCTAAGAGCCGGCTCTTCAAAGTGAACGACGGGATCCGGCTCCTGATTCGGAGCCGATTCGTTTTTTTCCTGGTTTTTTTTTCTGTCAAAGCCGCACGTGATTGGTCAAGATGCGTGGTGGCGTTTGTGTGTTTACACTGAGCAGGAGGGGCGGGGTTACACACACACACACACACACACACACAGACAGCGTGCACACGAACAGGAGGGAGAGAGAACTCAGCGCTTTACACAAATCAAATCAAATCACTTTGTCACGTCACATTAACACAGGTGTGAAAGGTGAGTGAAATGCTTAGGTGCTCAGTCTCTCACAGTTCCAATACACATTAATTACAAAAAATATACACATTAACTTACACAGCCAGACATTACATGCTGGAAAGGTGAGGAAAATGAGTGAGAGGAAACATAGTAAAGTTTGGACTCGAGGAGCCCCTTTTACAGAGAAGTGCAGGCCCACTGGTAGGAGACCAAGTGTTCAGTCTACCCACATCTTATACATGTGATGGCACATAGACTGTGTATCTGTCCCCTCAGAGAGAATCTATTTTAACAGGGCAGATCATAACAGAAAAGAGAAACAGGATCAACCCATCAAAGATGAGCTCCTTGGTTTTTCTGAATGCTGATCTTCACTAAACTATCTTCTTTTTGTTTTGCACATTTTCATTTATATTTTGTTGAGTGTGAGTGATGCTTCGTTGATGTTGTGTTGTTTCGCTCTAGATGCTTGTTTATTTTGTTTTGTTTATTAGGATTTTAATGTCACGTTTTACACTTTGGTTACATTCATGACAGGAAAATTCACCTCACTTGCATGTCTTTGGACTGTGGGAGGAAACCGGAGCACCTGGAGGAAACCCACGCGGATACGGGAAAAACATGCAAACTCCACACAGAAAGGACCCGGGCTCTTCACCTGGGGATCGAATCCAGGACCTTCTTGCCGTGAGGCGACAGTGCTACCCACTTAGCCACCATGCCGTCCCACTCTAGATGCAAATGTACAAATAATATACACCAGATCTTTTTGTCTAATTGAGATGGGTCTTTGTTTTTGTATTTTATAATTTATTTTTGGAGCACTCTGTTCCATGTTGAGTATATAAATAAAGCAATTTAAATAATAAACATTTAATACAATGTTTTTTTTACATTAGTAATTCATTTTACATGTAATTTGGTAATAAATTAATTTAAGCAACAAAAAAATCTAAGGAGCCACTTGGGAGCCGAAAGTGCCGGCTCTTTTTAGTGAGCCGAGGCAAAAGAACCGGCTCTCTAAAAGGAGCCGAAATTCCCATCACTACTGTCCAAAGCACATTGTTCCAGAAGTCCTGGTCTTTGTCTAGGTGTTCTCTGGTAAACTTTAGTCTTGCCCTGATGTTTTGACAGCAAGGGTTTCCTCCTTGCACACCTCCCATGAAAATCAAACTTGTGCAGTCTCTTTCTGATGATAGATGCATGTACCTCGTTATCAACTGTGGCAAGAGCTACCTGTAGCTTCATTGTAGGATGATTGGAGACTTCTTTACACATCTTGCAGTCTGCTCTTGGGCTGAACTTGCTAGGATGACCTGACCTGGCCATGTTGGCAGTTGTTTTAAATGTTCACCACTTGTAAATGATTTTCTGGACAGTGGAATGGCTGATTTCTAATTGTTTTGAGATCTTTTTTAATCACTTCCCAGACTCATATGCCTCTACAACCTTCTTTCTGAAGGCCTAAAATAGCTCTTTAGATCTCACCATGATGATACCACTCACTTCAACAATCAAGAGCAAACCAAACATGTCTGAGGTTTAAATAAAACTCCAATGTCTTCTGATGGTCTAATCATTGCAGCTGATTTGGTGCACCGGATTCTAATTTTAGACATTTTAAGTAGTTATAAATGAAGGGGTGTCCTAACTTTTTCCTCACAATAAATTTCCATTTTTGTTCATTACATTTTACAACTTGTGTTTAAAAGTAATTTTTAACATTTTTTTGTTTAGTTATATAAGCTCCATCTGTCAGTACTGTTCAAATGAAGCTTAAATGTCCATATGTTTAAATATGTTCAAAAAGACAAAGGTTCTCATGGGGTGTCCTAACTTTTTCACTTGACTGTAGGTGTATTCCACTCCTGAATACGTCACCCAAATAATATAATGTCTTGTGAATAATAAATTTTACTTAATGGGTGTGGCAGGGGGTTCAAAATGTATACGGAGCAATAGATTGTACCCACAAAATGCATCAATATGGTTGTTATGCTTCATAAAACTAGACAGGAGTATTACTGATGCAAATGTGCCAATAACTAGCACATCTTCCTTGGTGCACATTAGTCTGTACACATTCTAATGACTAAAGTATGCAACCCTAAAAAGGTACTCACAGTAGTGAGGGGCAGCTGAAATTCATAGCATATGGTCTATCTCCAATTTTATGCACGCCACTCAAAAATGCCCAGGCATACTACAGCCTCAAAAGAGCTTTCTGTGGCACAGCTCTAGCTCTTTTGGGACTAGTGGCGGCACCCTTGGAAACAAAAGAATGTTGCACTCAACATAGAAGAGGCAGGAAACATCCGGCATGCTGCGAGTGGCAACCTACAAAGTAGCTTTGTGTCCTGGTACCTACTGTATATATTGCGCTGTTTCTTTTTGCTCTTATTTCTTCAGTGTGATCAGTGTGTGTTTTTGTGTGTTGTGTGTCTTATGGATATGGAGACTTATCAAAGCTAGTGGTAAAAACCTGGTTTACTCGAGGGATAAGCTACTAGTATCTCAAACCCTTAATTTCCTTTGGGATCAATAAAGTAACTACCTGCCTGACTGCTTGCTTGCTGGCCTGCCTGCCTGCTTCTCTCTTTTTTCTTTCAGTCTGTTGGACTGTCTGTCTGTGCCTGTCTGTCTGTCTATCATAGCAGCTAAATTGACAGCTTGTTCAGCTGCAATATTGGCGATGAGCTCCTGTTGGTTCTGATGCAGAATAATAAAAGCCTGATGTTGTTGCTCTGTGACTAACAGACTGAGGATTTGTTTGACAAAAGAGTTATACGGTCCTTTAAGCTCCTGTATTTATGAACTAGCTTGACAAATTCAGACAGGCAGCAAATGAACAACTAGGGTAAGTTCAACTTTTTGCCTGTATTTTACCAGCCTACCACTAGTGGCTACATAATTAAGTCAAAATGCTTATACTTATTAAAAATAACAGTAGTAAAGCTTTCAGCTTGGCGACTTTTTGGCATGTCCTTTTTGACATACCCTAGGCATGCATGTTCTAGCATTTCTTAGCAACTAAAGTTCTCAATATTTGAGAACAATATTACTAAACAAAGAGAGTCATGAGTCATGCCAGCAAACGGAAGGGTCACAACCAAGCAAATCACATCGGAATTTAACACCTGTGTGCAGAATGCTTTCTCAGTATACATCACATAAAGAACTTTGTCTCAAATGGTCTAGAACAACAAACACCATGGATGACAAATTTCAGTGTAACAGTTATTCAATGGTACAACTCTTTTTTATGGTAAACATGACTGAATGTATCTGCAAACAAAGCTTATTTCTTTATGGCTGAAGTTTTCCACACTCAGATATACACTTGTAGCATGATGGCCTGACCATCAGCTTCTTAGACACCCTATTCCAAAACTATGGGTATTAAAATATGGTTGCCCCCTCCTTCCCTGCTTTGCAACAATAACAGCTTCCACTCTTCCACCAACCAGTGTAGACTCCTGTTCTTGGCTGATAACATCTGAGTAAAACCAGATGTGGTATTTTGGTGCTATAGACCATCTATGTCCAAGGTTTGTGTTGTTGTTTGACTTACTGTGGCTATCAAGAGCAGCTACTTTGTCTGCAGCACTTCACACAAAGAAAAATGGTTTTAAGTCATGGGTTTTTAAATACATATTAAGTTTATATACATATTAAAACATGCAAATATACCACATGAGGTGGTCACTCCACACAGAATTCCATTCTTAATATGAAGTACTACAGTTTTCCTGTGATGTGTTACTTAAACACCTTTTAAAGTGTGTTGCAGCCATAAGGAAAACTCAGAAGGTTTCACAGTTAATTCCATTGCAGCAAAAGTGTAATAGGTGAAAAAGGTTTCCCAAGACCTTAAAATTCCTAGAGACACCGTTGGGAGTATTTTCAGGAGGTTCCAAACTTATGGCACAACAACAAACCTGCCTGTCATGGAAGAAAGCACAAAATGTCATCAGTCTTGCAGAATGACCTGTTGAAGGCTGAGACAAATATGTCCTAATATTAGGAACCAACACATTGCTCAAAAAAGCGAAATATGCATCAAAAGATTTGCAAAATGATATAACTGACTTGCTGATTGATGCTGATTGAGGTTAAACGCAAACATGACAATGCGGACAAAGTAGGCTTTTGTATTAAGAGTGATGGAACTCAAGAAAGGTGTAAGTCAATACAGAATACATAACTGTTCAAATTCTAAAGCATTTTTCTGATAGGGTTACTGTGCTGATCACATCATTAGTCAATGCTATGATAATGCAGCTATGACGAGTGGGGTAAAAGGTGGAGTGCAGGTACTGTTTCAAAGAAGCCTTTGGCTATGTTTACATGCACAAATTTTCTCCAATCTGACTGAATTCATTTCTATTATAGATTAAGATGTTTATATGTAAACTCTACTCAACAATATGATGAAAATTACTGTTTACATGCACACTACAAGTAATCCTATCCAAAAAGACGTGCATACACTGATCAGCCATAACATTAAAACCACCTCCTTGTTTCTACACTGACTGTCCATTTTATCAGCTCTCCTTACCATATAAGAGCACTTTGTAGTTCTACAATCACTGACTGTAGTCCATATGTTTCTCTGCATGCTTTGTTAGCCTCCTTTCATGCTGTTCTTCATTGGTCAGGACTCTCCCAGGACCACTACAGAGTAGGTATTATTTTGGTGGTGGGTCATTCTCAGCACTGCAGTGACACTGACATGAATTCATACTGACTTTTTACAGGGGTCAAAGGAAGATGTCATGTCCATTATTTGCTTAAATATTTGTAATTTCGTCATTTGCATGCTTTCATTGTCATCCATCCTGCTAACTATTTTTTAGTATTTTAAAGTTTGCAGACCAGTTTTTTGCTTCGACCCTCTTAAACTTCCACTATGACCCAATGCACTTAAACTTCTTCGATTGGGAATGTATTCGGATGCAGGTGTTTACATGGTCTTTATTCTTCTATTTAACAAAGTATTTAAAGGACTACCTACCTTGTTCAATTAGATATATTTAGAATGGCCTTAATTGGATTAGTCTATTCTGATTTTGATGAAAAATATCTATTCCAGTTGAGCTATTATTAATGGACTATTATGCTGCATGTAAACGTGGCTACTGTTACAGTCACCAGCTACATCTCACAGTGGTGCATACAATGCAAGCAGATTCATGTGCTTTATTTTTTTTTAGCTTTCTAGCACACTTCATTTTCCCATTGGCACTAGTTGAGAACCAAGATGTCCTACATAAGCCACGGCCGTGAAAATTGCGTCACGGATCGGGAAATGAGCCGTTTCCCTTGAAATATTCAGTTTGCTGTAAAATTCAAAATGTAAGGTTTGTGTTTAGTGATTTAACTTATGAAGTATGAGACACAATATGCAATATGAGGCGGTCCTAGCAATCATACGGTAATTACATTAGTGTAACAGACTGTTCAGAAATGTAGTGTGCTGTCAATGTTTGATGTATGTGTTTACTTATTGAGTGCATTTGGTCCCTTTGGGGATTCCAAAGTCGAAGGAAAAGTGTGCTTCTCTACACACGTGATCATCTCTGTGCTGTGCCTCAAAAGAACAAGCCAGTAAAGTATTATGCCCCTGATAATTTGTGTATGTACATTTTATTTCTTTCTTAACTTAGCAAACTCTAAAGATGCTCGATTACACTAGCAATTGGTTACACAATGTCGTACACACATGCCGAAGTCTAAAGCAGCTAAAAACAAAACTTGGGTAACTAAGTTTGGAAAACTCCTAACCAGTTCTGTGTACACAGAGAGGGGGTGTGTCAAAACATGGACAAATATTTATGTATCTGCTAAGGTAGGCTGTGACGTGTACTGTAGCTTCCATTTATTCTATCATTCAATTTATGTACAGTGGGATCAAAAAGTATTTAGTCAGCCACTGATTGTGCAGGTTCTCCTACTTAGAAAGATGAGAGAGGTCTGTAATTTTCATCATAGGTACACTTCAACTATGAGAGACAAAATGAGAAAAAAAATCCAGGAAAGCACATTGTAGGATTTTTAAAGAATTTATTTGTAAATTATGGTGGAAAATAAGTATTTGGTCACCCACAAACAAGCAAGATTTCTGGCTCTCACAGACCTGTAACTTCTTCTTTAAGAAGCTCTTCTGTCCTCCACTCATTACCTGTATTAATGGCAACTGTTTGACCTCGTTATCTGTATAAAAGACACCTGTCCACAGTCTCAAACAGTCAAACTCCAAACTCAACCATGGCCAAGACCAAAGAGCTGTCGAAGGACACCAGGAAGAAAATTGTAGACCTGCACCAGGCTGGGAAGAGTGAATCTACAATAGGCAAGCAGGTTGGTGTGAATAAATCAACTGTGGGAGCAATTGTAAGAAAATGGAAGACATACAAGACCATTGATAATCTCCCTTGGGGTCAAGATCTCATCCCGTGGGGTCAAAATGATCATGAGAACAGTGAGCAAAAATCCCAGAACTACACGGAGGGACCTGATGAATGACCTGCAGAGAGCTGGGACCAACGTAACAAAGGCTACCATCAGTAACACACTACGCAGAGAGGGACTCAAATCCTGCAGTGCCAGGCGTGTCCCCCTGTTTAAGCCAGTACATGTCCAGGCCCGTCTGAAGTTTGCCAGAGAGCATATGGATGATCCAGAAGAGGATTGGGAGAATATCATGTGGTCAGATGAAACCAAAATGGAACTTTTTGGTAAAAACTCAACTTGTCGTGTTTGGAGGAAGAAGAACAACCCAAGAACACCATACCTACTGTGAAGCATGGGGGTGGAAACATCATGCTTTGGGGCTGTTTTTCTGCAAAGAGGACAGGACGACTGATCCGTGTTAAGGGAATAATGAACGGGGCCATGTATCGTGAGATTTTAAGCCAAAACCTCCTTCCATCAGTGAGAGCATTGAAGATGGAACGTGGCTGGGTCTTCCAGCATGACAATGATCCCAAACACACCGCTCGGGCAACGAAGGAGTGGCTCCGTAAAAAGCATTTCAAGGTCCTGGAGTGGCCTAGCCAGTCTCCAGACCTCAACCCCATAGAAAATTTGTGGAGGGAGTTGAAAGTTCGTGTTGCCCAGCGACAGCCCCAAAACATCACTGCTCTAGAGGAGATCTGCATGGAGGAATGGGCCAAAATACCAGCTACAGTGTGTGCAAACCTGGTGAAGACTTACAGGAAACGTTTGACCTCTGTCATTGCCAACAAAGGTTATGTTACAAAGAATTGAGTTGAACTTTTGTTATTGACCAAATACTTATTTTCCACCATAATTTACAAATAAATTCTTTAAAAATCCTACAATGGGATTTCCTGGATTTTTTTTTCTCATTTTGTCTCTCATAGTTGAAGTGTACCTATGATGAAAATTACAGACCTCTCTCATCTTTCTAAGTAGGAGAACCTGCACAATCAGTGGCTGACTGAATACTTTTTGACCCCACTGTATGTTATTTAATGACTGCCGTGAAATGTGGCACAAAAAAATGTGTAATTTTTGAAAAAGAAGTTGAAATTAAGCACATTTTCCTGTTAATTTAGTAGGGTCCTAGTTATATCTGATATGTCTAGAGTTTTGATGCACCTGTGAATTTATGCAAAAGTCATCAGGGTTCTTGGTGCAGATGAAAAGTAGAAAAGTTCTTGGCATTTTGAAGCTAGGCAGTTTGATCCTGCAAGCCCATTCTGTAGATCTTTGTTTGGCTGGGGAGGTAATCACTGCACCTTTGACAGATTTGCAAACTGATGCCCTCCTGGGTCATCTGGCTGTGAGAAATTCCACCTTCAAAGCAAAAAGAACTGTGAGCACGCAGTTGACTAAAAGCTTGATGTTTTCCTCTGTACGTCACAGACCTCCTGATTATCCCATACACCAAGTCAGTCTTTAAGGAGGTCCCTTCTGAAAATTTTAGACAGAACCATTACTTAAATGGAGAACAGATTCTGAAAAGAGAAATCTGGATCCAATGACAGCTGTTAATGGTCTTCTTCCTCACTCTAGCTCTTTTCTTGATCTGGCCTTATTAG
This sequence comes from Trichomycterus rosablanca, assembly GCF_030014385.1. Lineage (NCBI taxonomy): Eukaryota > Metazoa > Chordata > Actinopteri > Siluriformes > Trichomycteridae > Trichomycterus > Trichomycterus rosablanca. The sequence goes on along the minus strand of NC_085988.1, from coordinate 57,445,194 downwards.
ACCCCCTGCTGCAACTTGCAGGCACTGACATAGATAGCCTGATAAATGAAATTAATGTGACAAAGTCTATGTTGCCGAAGAATTCATTGACAAAATTGGCAGACCTCTCAACATTGTGTAGCCATCTTTTGGTCTATAAAGAAGTGTTCCCTGTGCTGCATTATCTTTATGTGACTGCACTGGTGATAGGTGTATCCTCACGTGAAGGCAACTACTACGAGTTCTTACTTTTTCTTGTCACACAATGCTGCATGAAAAAAAGAGTTATTTTGGGCCATAAGAAGCCAATAACCAATAGCCTTAATATGAAGGGGTTTGTGAGGGTATTTGCCAAAAGAAACAGAAGACTGATTTGTTCTAAATTCTTTTTAGTCAAGTCAAATTTATTTGTATCATGATTTTTACATTTTACTGCATTCAGGACTGACAAACCAAAAACCCCTGTTGAGCAACCCTGAGGGCAACATTGGCAAGAAAAAAATGTTCTTAAAATTACAGGAAGAAGCCTTGAGGAACCAGTTTCAGCAGGGACCCATCCTCCTTGGGTGGCCTGAAGAATAAAATTCTTTTTAGAATACGGGCTGTTTTTGGCTAGCTGTTTAATTATGTATGTGTATATAGTAGTTGGGTTCTTCAAACCAGCTGTTGTTTTGTTCGGTTGGACTTTCTGAATATATCTGGTATTTCTGAATTTCAGTAATTTCCATCTTGTTATAGTAGAATGATTTTTATGTTTTTTTTTCAAGTTGTAAATGATTAACTGTTTTCTTCTCTCCTTTAATCAGTTTTTTCTTTGATTTTTTAACCTGTGTCTGCATCTTTAGGTAAGACCTTATACATAACTGATGTCTTTTTGCTTTATTACTAATTTAGAACTTTCTGATTACTAGGCTAAGACTTTCTTCTTTCTTTCTTTTTCATTTTATTTACACTATATTGCCAAAAGTATTCACTTACCCATCTAAATAATTGAATTCAGGTGTTCCAATCACTTCCATGGCCACAGGTGTATAAAACCAAGCACCTAGGCATGCAGACTGCTTCTACAAACATTAGTGAAAGAACGGGTCGCTCTCAGGAGCTCAGTGAATTCCAGCGTGGTACCATGATAGGATGCCACCTGTGCAAGTCCAGTCATGAAATTTCCTCGCTACTAAATATTCCACAGTCAACTGTCAGTAGTATTATAACAAAGTGAAAGCGATTGGAAATGACAGCAACTCAGCCACGAAGTGGTAGACCATGTAAAATGACAGAGCGGTGTCAGCGGATGCTGGGGCGCATAGTGCACAGAGGTCACCAACTTTCTGCAGAGTCAATCACTACAGACCTCCAAACTTCATGTGACCTTCAGATTAGCTCAAGAACAGTGCATAGAGAGCTTCATGGAATGGGTTTCCATGGCCGAGCAGCTCCATCCAAGCCCTACATCACCAAGCACAATGCAAAGCGTCGGATGCAGTGGTGTAAAGCACGCCGCCACTGGACTCTAGAGCAGTGGAGACGTGTTCTCTGGAGTGACAAATCACGCTTCTCCATCTGGCAATCTGATGGACGAGTCTGGGTTTGGCAGTTGCCAGGAGAACGGTACTTGTCCAGTGAAAGGAACTCTTAATGCTTCAGCATACCAAGAGATTTTGGACAATTTCATGCTCCCAACTTTGTGGGAACAGTTTGGGGATGGCCCCTTCCTGTTCCAACATGACTGCGCACCAGTGCACAAAGCAAGGTTCATAAAGACATGGATGAGTGAGTTTGGTGTGGAAGAACTTGACTGGCCTGCACCTCAACCCGATAGAACACTTTTGGGATGAATTAGAGTGGAGACTGCGAGCCAGGCCTTCTCGTCCAACATCAGTGTCTGACCTCACAAATGCACTTCTAGAAGAATGGTCGAAATTCCCATAAACACACTCCTAAACCTTGTGGAAAGCCTTCTTAGAAGAGTTGAAGCCATTATAGCTGCAAAGGGTGGGGCGCCATCATATTAAACCCTATGGATTAAGAATGGGATGTCACTCAAGTTCATGTGTGTGTGAAGGCAGACAAGCGAATACTTTTGGCAATATAGTGTACTTTTATTTTATTTATGTTTGCTTTTGATTTAAAGTTGTACTAAAGTATTCACAAAACATATCTGTTCTATCAGTGTACTACTGAATATAGTAAGTTTTTATTAAGGGGGATAAGAGGCTTTCAGATCTCTCCTATATCTTATATCTTTCTTTTTATTTTTTAAATTATATACATAAGCAATCTATATTTCTCAATCATTAGACTGTTAACTTTTATAGCAATTAATTTTATTACAGTTTAGGCCTGTGTATGCATTTGAAGACACATTTCTTTACCTCATATTTTGAATAAAGCCAGTATCTTCAGCTCTTCTGTCATTATTTATCATCATGGTCAGCTGCAAGCCCTTTCTCTGAACCATTATTGATCCAGAAATCGATTAGATTAAGGATACGGTTAAGCATCAAGGGTCAATTCTGCTCCAAATTGCTCAGGTCCTAAAGCAAATAAGAGATTGGTTGGAAACAACAGAGCAGGCCCAATCAGTGTCTGCACCTGTCCCACCCCTTAACCGCATGCCAGCAAACAACCCTCACCCTCCTTAGGGAGGGCACCCATATTCAACCATACTGAACCCCAGTTGCCAGCTATTGATTGGAAAGCAGGTTGTTGTAGGGAGTTCCTGCTGCAATGTTTGCTGGCATTTAAACTACAATCTTCCTGTTTCCCCACTGAATAGTCAAAAATGGGCACTCAAATGGGCAAGTGCTATTTGGAAGAACAGGCTCGACTTGTACTAGTTTCATCACCTACCTCAGGCAGACTTTTGACAGTTAAGTGGCAAGGAAGGAAGTCAACTTCACACCTCCTCCACGTCAGACAAGGCTAATCAACAGCAAATCAACATATGGGAGATTTCTTGTGATGTCATATAGATATATTTTAAACTGCCTGTAGCCTATGGTGGGTCTTAGGAATGGACACATATTTGATTTGCCCACCACAAAAGTGCAAACTTCAACAGACAGCAACTACGAAAGATTCAGATTCAGTTTTTGATGTAGATTACAACACAATTTGTCATCCTTGCTAAAAGTGTAATAATAATATCATTACCCGTGTCAAGGGGTCCCAGAATTTTTTTTAACACAAGGGGGACTAATAGAAAAAAAGGTTGGGAACTGCTGCCCTCAGCAATCATAAGGCCCAAACCCTACCTCCCCACTGTCCATGTGACTGCTCAATTCACTTTTTTTCCTGGGCGCCACTTAATTCAATTTGATTCAATTCAAAGGTAGCTTTATTAACATTACAAATATGAACATTTGTATTGCCAAAGCTCAGTTAAAGGTTAAGGAAACAGATTAAAAAGATAATAATAATAATAAGTTAATAATAATAGTTAAAAAAATGTAAAAGAACAAAAGCAATTGCATCAATAAAAAATACTATACATAAATAAGTAGTAGTAAAACAAGAGGTTTTTTTGTGTGTGCGGATATGGTCACCAACTGTCCATTACCTGGTGGCTGGTGTGTATAGTGCTGCTAGTGTGTAGATCTCTATGTGCTCCCCCAGTAGGTGGGGCAGTTTGTCGGGGTCTAAGAGGGAGTTATAGTTGGAGATGATGGTGTGAAATTTGGAGAAGAATTGGGTCAGAATGTGGTGGTTATCAACTCTATTTCTGCTGTATTGAGAGTGCACTGCTGGCACAATCTCTTTATTAAGGTGTTTCTCGTTTAAGGCAGTGTTAATTTCATTGACGAATGATTTTCGTCATAGTTTTCGTCAACGAACTTTTTTTTCATGACAAAAACGAGACAATAACTAAATAAAAACTACATAAAAGGATAAAAACAAGTTAGGAAGAGATCCAATCAGAACTATTTTAGCGTATGTGGAGAGGCGGGACAAGCCGGGTAGCCATCCAGTCAGTACTAATCTCTTTTGCAGTACCGCGGTAAGACCACACTTGCACAAATTTGATCTAAACCCGGGAAGACCAGACTAGCCAACTAGGTTAACTCAACAATGTCAACAGGGAGAAAAAGGAGAGCCGATATATGGACACATTTCTCATTTGACGTCGTGAAAAACAAGACGATGTGTAAACCATGTGGGGTGACGATCTCGGGTAAAAACACAACAAATCTGAAATGACATCTGCAGACAAGTCACCCAGATTTCCATGCAAAGGTAAGCATTTTAATGCCAATGTTATTTCATTAACTAATGGTGTGTTTTTACTATGCTGTGAGCTAAAAGATACCACTGCTGTTCTGTAAAGTTACTGATACAGAACTCACTTAAGATAAGAAGATCCTTTTAGTCCCACAGTGGGAAAACATTCAGTGTTTACAGCAGCAAAGAGACAGAAAGGCACAAAAAAGTTGTAGCAAACGGGGTATTAACAGTAACAATATAAACCTTAAATAATAATAATTTAAAAAATAAGTTAATCTCTCTATAAGAGCATGTACAGCTATTAAATAAATAAGAGATAATAAATAAAAAGGTGATACAAGAAAAAAAAAATTCTCTAATTCACTTTGCAGTTACGGAAGACTTCAGATGACAACAGTGGGCCACAGAATGCAAAGAAAGTGACAGCATCCCAGCAGAATATTTCAGCAGTTTTTCTAAGTGTTTCAAAGTACAAAAGTGACTCTAAAGAACAACAGACGAAAGAGGAGGCTATAGCCAAATGGTTTGGGTGTACTGGATTACCAGTTACTACAGTTGAAGATGAGGACTTTGTTCTTATGATGGAAACAATAGATAGGAAGCTGACTGTTACAAAGAAAACTAAAATAAGCAACAATAAAAGAGACAAATATTATGAAAGTAAAGTGCAAACATTTAGAAACAGATTGGCTGCTGCCCGGAGGGTCTCTGTTGGCATTGACCTGTGGACCTGTCATTCCTGGCTATAAGTTCATGCTACTTTTGTGTTGAACAAAGTAAACCAGAACACATATTGTTGTCCCTTGAACAAGTAGCTCACCCACACACTGCACAGTCAATCAAAGCATGTGTGGATAATTGTATGCAAGAATGGGGCATACCAAATGAGAAAATCATCACAGTAATAACAGACAATGGGGGTAACATGGTGGCAGCATTTAAACACACCACACCAGAGGGAGAAGAAATAATATAAAGCATAGGTCAGTGGTAAAGCTCTTTCGCAAGTTTTCCGTTGCAACACAAAGGCTATTGGACGAGTGTGGCCTTATTGTTGTAAATGACTGCCCCACATGCTGGTCAAGCACGTTCAACATGATTTTGCGACTCCTCAAAGTGAAAGACTCAGTGTGCCAGATTGCAAACAACATGGGATGGGACAGCTTACTCCCTAGTGAGTGGCAAAAGTTAAAGCCATTGCATGAACTACTGCTGCCTTTTGCAGAACATACTCAAACCCTTCAGAGTGACACCATGTCCATGTCCCTGGTGGTCCCTGCACTCTTTGATCTGCTCAGCCACCTTTCTGATTTTGTAGAGAACACTAGCCATCGAGACCTTGCCACTCTTGCGAAGAAAATGAAAGCAAGTATGAGCCAGCGTTTTGCTTGGATATTGGATCAAACCGATGAAAAGTTCTCACCACTTGTAGCAGCTGCCTGCTTTGTCAATCCTACTGTGTGTGAAACCCTTGTTGATGTGGCTGATGAAAATATAGAGCAACTACTGAAACAGGCAGAGGAGTATGTGATCCAGCTCACACAGTTACATTCACAACATGAGGATCAGTCCAAAGATGATGGAGAGGAGAACAGGAAGTTAACAGAGGAACCAGAAGCAGCGCCATCCACATCAAAGCAGCCAGTTTTCAGGTTTCTTTCAAAATGCCACACAAAGTCTATAAAGAGGATCTCCACAAGCAGCATGAGGCAGCAGATCAGAAAGTATAAGGAAGAACTTTCACAACCCATCACTTGTGACACTGGAAAAGACTTTTGGCTGGATAAAATTGACACTTTTTATCACAGCTTAAAACCTTTTGCATTAGACTTAATGGCTACGCCAGCTTCTCAAGCTTTTGCAGAGAGGGTATTCAGTGTTACAGGTGACCTCATCAGAGGCCGGCGCAATAGAGCAAGGGTAACATTAGCACGTGCTTTCCTTAAAATGAATAGAACCAAATAAATCTTTTGTACTCTGTGGTCACATTGATAGCTCAGGGAGAGCAGGCCTGATGGCATTATAGCTTATGCACTTTCTTTTTGAATGTTTTTGGGAATTTCAGCTGTGAAAATAATTAACCTGTGAAATACTAAATTATTAATAGGTTAGCTGTTTTGTTATATGTTTGGTGTTTATTTTTGCACTAATGGCACTGCTGCTTTTACAGTACCCAGTTTTATAAAGAATGTAAAATGCAATTTGTTATGAACAACGCATATGTTTTTCAGGCAGAGCAGGCCTACTAGTCATTAATATTTTGTTATTGTTATGCTCAATAAGCAAGGTCAGGTAAATAAAGATGTTGTTTGAAATAAGTTAAATCTGTTTTTGTGTGTATTGCACATTCAAACATTAATAATATTCCATAACTAGTTAAAAATGTTTCATTTTGTGTAAGTGTATATAATGCCTTAAATAATTCAAGGGAACTGATGAAAAAGCATTTACATTTTACACCCTTTATATTTTAGTCGAATGAATCGACTGTAGATTTAGTCGACTATATGCTTATGATAATTAGTCGACTAAAACCAGACTAAAACTAAAAAAATTCAGATGACTAAATTATGACTAAACTAAATGACATTTTAGTCAAAAGACTATGACTAAAACTAAATCAAAATTTGCTGTCAAAATTAACACTGGTTTAAGGACCAGACACTGTGCAATGATTCACGACCAGTTAAATAAGAGGACTGATGTCTTTGATCATCTCTTGATGTTGCAGAGCCTTATAATTATAAGATTGTGGGTCACTCTCTTTTAGATGTTTCCAGAATTTGCTCTGTTCTGTATGTTTAATATGGATAGAAATTGGTCTAATTGTGCTTTGCATGTGTTGTTCATGGTGTTTCTGTGCCTTTCTATTAGTAAAAGATGAAGTTCATAACACCATTATGCCATTATGAGTACAGGGTTATGTCCTTCGGCCTTATGAACGCGCCTGCTGTCTTGCAATGCCTGATCAATGAGGTACTCTGGGAAGCACTGGGACTCTAAGTTTTTATTTATTTCAGTATATTTTTTTATAGCAAAAATCAAGATAAACACATGACACACATGAGATGGATCCTGCAGCTACTCATGGAAAAGAACTTCTGTAAAATTGAAGAAATCCCAGTTTTACACCCTCTCTGTACCCTTTCTGGGATTTGTTGTTTCCAGGGGTAGTCAGCAGATAGACCTAGCCAGGACAAAGGTCGTCATGGAATGGCCTTGTCCTACCTTGGTCTAACTGGTCCAAAGATTTATCTAATTTCTTTAGGCAATTGTTGCCAATGGTAGCTCTTTCGCCATCCCCTTCCCCCTTATTTTTCTAGTTGCTAATGCCATATTTATTTATAATATCTCATTTTAGTGTAAGTTTAAGCACCCACTGTTATAATCTTCTTAGATTAATTGCAGTGTTCAACTCCTTTAAGTGGAATCAATTAATGTCAGATTTTCCTGTTGAGTATTATACAGTATGCCTCACAGCACATAAGACGTACAGCTCATAGATCCTGAGGTCCCAGGTTTGAATGTTGGTTTGGATGAGTAAGAAAAAATAAAGAGTTCATCCATCCAGTCACAAGCATACTAATAAAATTCAATCCTTAATTTTTCCACCTAATCTGTCGGTGGGTTGTAAGCATCAAGGTGGTGAATAATCTCAGTTTCCAGCATAATCATCATCTCCTCCATTACATTACCACTGTGTTACATTGCCTCTTCTACTAATTACACTTTTTAATCTTTTAGGATCTGAGGGCACTAATTGCCTTTAGTGGACATTCTTGCGAGTGGACATTCTTGCCTGATACATGGAGTTCTATCATTAAGTTTAGCACAAAGTTGTAAGTCATGACCCATCTGTGCTTGCAAAGACCCACTAATTGTACATGTTACCAATTCACCTGCTTATTGTGGAATGTGTCAAACAGTAAAATGTTTAAAAACTGGTGTGTCCCAACTTTTTTGAAAATACAGTTTCACCATAATCAAAACAATTTATTGAGCAAATAGTAAATTTACAACCTAGCAAGTTTACTTTTACAAGGTAAAGAGCTTTTTTAAGTGTCTAGAGTTCAGAAAATACAGCATGAGCAAAAGCATTTACATACATGGCCCCACAACTTTGGAGTAATCTCCCTGCCTCAGTTTGGTATTCAGACACAGTTTCAATCTTCAAGTCCAGATTAAAACCATACTGATTTTTCTCAGGCTTTTGTTAGTATTTGTGACTCAAGTTCTGGGGGCCTGGGCAGTCTGAAGCAATGTGGGCAGTGTATTGTGCAAGGATTGTGTGATTGTATTGTGTGATTAAGCGATTATTTGTGATATTGTGACATTATTCTTTAAATCTTAATATTTTGAATTTATTCTTGAAATATTGTTTTTGGTTCTGGAATATGTAAGGGTGTTTGAGACAATGTAATTGCAAAATGAATCATTCAAACACAAACCACATTTCCAGAAAAGTTGTTACATTTTGTAAAAAAAAATAAAAAGAAGAATCTGTAAATTCATCTGGATCTTTATTTTACTGACAAAAAAAATCAAAATATGTTACAATGTTTTTACTGATGAACTTCATAGATTTTTTTTGGTAAATATAAACACATTTTTAATTTTATGCCTGCAACACACTCAGAAAAAGTTGGGACAAAGGCCTATTTATCTTTGTGCTTCATCACCCTTCCTGTTAATGAGACTTTTTTTAATGGTTTGGGAACTGAAGAGACTAACTCTTGCAGAAACAGAATTTTTCCTCATTCTTGTTGCTCAACAGTCTGTGGTTGTCGTCTTCTTCTTCCTCTCTTTATGTTGCACCATAAATTTAACAGGAGACAGATCTAGACTGCAGACAAAAGTCACTCTGATGGCAGCATGTGTCTCTATAAAATCTCAAGATATGTCTCCACGTCAAGGGTACCTTCACACATATGCAGGTCACTGATGCCAGGCACTGATGCATCCCCATACCATTTGTCACGCATGACTACGATTCCCAGAGTGCAGTAGATGAACGTACGGAACTGTTGACATGCGCTGAATACCAGACGGACGCATTTCAGCGACCCCCCTCTCCTGAGTTCTAGTCACACACCTGTGTGCACTTTGCCAATTAAGAATGTTATTTAAGGCAGCGCAATCTGTTACCAGATTGCGAAGTATTGCCAATTCTTGTGGTATACCGAGCGTTTCTGATAGTTCTGATAGTCTTTATCGTGTATGACCCTTTTCTTACCGTTTTTGGATATCGCTTTTTGGATTCTCCTTGGCTTGTTTATTTCGGCATCGGACTTTTGTATTCGTTTTTTGACCTCTCTTAGCCTCGTGTTTTTGCATTTGTTTGCTGTGTTTGTGCACTTTATTAAACTGCTTGGATCTTTCTCCGCGAGCGTCTGTCCACTTTCTACTCAGCGTGACAGAATACTTCGCCACATCATGCAGACGGCGGACCCAGAAAGGATCATCAATGCAGTTTCCACGCAAGGACAGATGTTAGGTGAGCACCGCACTGTTATTGAAAATCTCTCGCGTTCAGTTGAGAGTTTATCTCAACAGCAGACCCTTCAGTATTCTCATCTGGAACGCATTGAGGACCAATTGAAGGAATTGTCCACCTTTTTGCTGGGGTCTCGTCCTTCCACTTCTTTGGTCACTCCCACACCTGCGGACGCCTCGCCTAACCAACAGGAATCTTTTTATCCTGTTAGTGCACCGGATAAATACGATGGGGCGTTTGATAAGTGCAAGGGGTTTTTGTTGCAATGCTCGTTGTATTTTAGTAACACTCCTCCCCGTGCTGATCAAGCCCGCATTTCGTTTTTAATATCATGTTTGACTGGCAAAGCTTTGGAATGGGCCACAGCAGTCTGGCCTAAAGTACAAGGGTACACCTATACTCAGTTTGAAATGGAGTTTAGAAACATTTTTGACCGTCCTCACGGGGGTCGTTCCTCTGGTGAACTTTTGTCACTATTATCTCAAGGTAATCGATCTGTGGCAGACTATGTTTTACAGTTTCGTACCATGGCTGCAGATAGTGGCTGGAATGAGCCGGCATTACGAGTAATTTTTCGGAATGGATTGAACACGGACATTCTGAAGGAGTTGGCATGCAAGGATGAGGATTTAACTTTGGAAGAACTTTATAATTTAGCTACTCGTTTGGATCATCTCTTGAATGCACGCAAACCAGACCGAATGGCTACAAGACTTGTGAGGAAGCGCAATGTTCCTGCACAGCCGCAGGGGTATCAAGAATGGGAGTTTAACCCTCGAAGCTCTGCTGATCCAGAGAACCTCATGCAGTGTGATTCTACACGTTTAACCCCGGAGGAGAGACGTCGTCGATTTTATGAGGGCTTGTGCTTGTACTGCGGTGAGTCTGGACATCAGGTGCGCAACTGCCCTGTAAATCCACGACGATTGGCGCCGACCCCAGGAAAGTTCTCTCCACACGCTAATGTGGTGAGTATTCCCACTAAGGGGTTGGTATCACGATCATTTCTCCTCCCTGTTACGTTAAACTGCCCAAGTGTTGCCTCTGTGTGTGTTTTTCCAGCGTTAATTGATTCCGGTGCCGAGGGAAACTTCATCAACGCACGCATTGTGGAACAGCTGTGCATTCCCACCCAAGCATTAAGGGCAAGCCTTACCCTTTCAGCTCTGGATGGTAATCCTGTAGGATCGGGAATGGTATCACAAGTGACTGTTCCCATCAAGATGGACACAAGCGCTTTACATTCTGAAGAGATAAGTTTTTTTGTGTTAGAGTCGGCTGAATATTCTATTATTTTAGGGTTACCCTGGTTAAGAAAACATGATCCATTGATTTCATGGGCAAGGTCGGAACTTTTAACATGGTCTCCTTATTGCATGAGACATTGCATTAATAAACCTAAGCTAGCATTACATGCTACTTTAGTGGAAGGTCCTGAGAGGGAATGCAAAGTAGATGTTCCAGTAGAATATTCTGACCTTAGTGAAGTTTTTAGTAAGGTAAGGGCTACCGAGTTGCCTCCTCATCGCCCATATGATTGTGCGATTGAACTCCTAGAAGGAGCCACTCCTCCCAAGTCACGCATATACCCACTTTCTCAAACAGAGCGTCAAGTTATGAACGAGTACATTCAGGAAGCTCTTCAACAGGGTTTCATTCGTCCCTCCTCTTCTCCAGCCTCAGCTGGTTTCTTTTTTGTAGACAAAAAGGAAGGGGGTCTCCGGCCGTGTATTGATTACAGGGGTTTGAATCTGGTTTCCAAAGGATACCCGTATCCTTTGCCTTTGGTACCAGTAGCATTAGAACAGCTCCGGGGAGCCAAGTATTTCACTAAGCTTGATCTACGTAGTGCTTATAACTTGGTTCGTATAAGAGAGGGCGATGAGTGGAAGACTGCTTTTAGTACTTGTAATGGTCATTATGAATATCTGGTGATGCCGTTTGGGCTCTCTATAGCGCCCTCTGTGTTCCAAGCTTTTATAAATGATGTGCTTAGAGATATGTTGGACCGTTTTGTAATTGCTTATATAGACGACATCCTGATATACTCTCCAGACTATGCAACTCATGTCAGTCATGTTCGTCAGGTGCTTAAGCGCTTGTTAGAGAATCAGCTCTTTGTGAAGAGAGAAAAGTGTGAATTTCATTGCCAATGTATTTCCTTCTTGGGTTACATTATTAGCACAGAAGGGGTTGTCATGGATGACCATAAGGTTGATGCTGTGATAGACTGGCCTGTTCCATCCACGATTAAGGAACTACAGCGTTTTTTAGGATTTGCTAATTTTTATCGGCGATTTATTCGAAATTTCAGTACATATTCTGCACCTTTAACTTCTCTTTTGAAGGGGTCACCCAGACGTCTCGTGTGGAATGGTAGGGCAGAAAATGCTTTCAAGAAGTTGAAAGAAGCTTTCACGTCTGCCCCTATCCTCATTCATCCCGATCCCACGAAGCCTTTCTTAGTTGAGGTTGACGCTTCCGAGGTGGGTGTGGGAGCTGTTCTTTCCCAACACGTAGGAGATCCGGGTAAGATGCATCCTGTGGCATTCTTTTCTCATAAACTAAGTCCAGCCGAAAGAAATTACTGCATTGGAGACCGGGAGCTGCTTGCTGTTAAGTTAGCCCTCGAAGAGTGGAGACATTGGTTGGAGGGTGCGCTTCACCCCTTTATCGTTCTCACGGATCACAAGAATCTTGAATATTTACGTCAGGCTAAGAGAATGAATCCCAGACAGGCACGTTGGTCTCTGTTTTTTTCTCGGTTTAAGTTCAAAATCACATTTCGTCCAGGTAGTAAAAATACCAAGGCTGATGCCCTTTCACGGCAGATTATAGGGGAGGAGGAGGCTAGTGTACAAGAGCTTCCAGAAGCAATCCTTCCTAAGAACTGCGTTGTGGCGGCCATTCGTTGGCAGGTTGATGAGGACATTGACAAGGAGCTAGAAAGTATTACTGTACCGGCTCATTGCCCTATGGGGAGAAAGTATGTTCCTTTGGCTTTTCGAGATCGCCTCATTACTTGGGCTCATTCGTCATTATCATCTGGGCATCCAGGGGAAACTCGAACTCAACAGTTGTTAGCTAATCGGTACTGGTGGGAGAGTATGTACTCTGATATTCATAAATTTGTGTCCTCATGTTCAACTTGCTCTCAATGTAAAACTCCCAAGGCATTACCAGCTGGGAAGCTAGTGCCACTTCCAGTTCCTGCGCGTCCTTGGTCGCATGTTGCGATTGACTTTGTGACGGACCTGCCACCTTCTCAAGGGTATACTACGATTTTAACAGTGATTGATCGCTTTTCGAGAGCCGTACGGTTCATACCGTTTGCTAAGCTGCCCACAGCTTTTGAGACTGCAGAGGCGTTGTTTCACCAGGTTTTCCGCTTTTTTGGCATACCTGAGAACATTTTGTCAGACCGAGGAGCACAGTTTACCTCCAGGGTATGGTCCGCTTTCTTTGAACACATGGGGGTAACAATCAGTTTAACTTCTGGATACCATCCTCAAACTAATGGGCAATGTGAACGTGCTAATCAAGAACTAACCAAGTTTCTCAGACTGTATTGTTATGAAAATCAATTGGATTGGTCTCATTTTCTTCCCTGGGCAGAGATTGCCCAAAACTCACTCACCAGCTCTGCCACAGGATTAACACCTTTTCAGTGTGTTCTGGGGTATCAGCCTCCGCTCATGCCATGGACAGCAGTGAGTACGGATGTTCCAGCAGTGGATGAGTGGATGAAGAGGAGCGAGGAGGTTTGGGAGTTCACTCATCGGCGCATTGAACAGGTCTTGCGGAGAAACAAGGTCCAGGCGGACAGACGGAGAGGGGAAACTCCAGAGTTTAGCCCCGGGGATAGAGTATGGCTGTCAACACGTGACTTCAGGTTTGAAGAGGGAAGTAAAAAACTTGTTCCTAAATTTGTTGGTCCTTTTATGATAAAAGAAAAGATTAATGAGGTCACTTACAAGCTGGACCTACCACAAAACTATCGAGTCTCACCCTCTTTTCATGTGTCTCTCCTTAAGCCAGTCATTCCGGGTCCTCTGGATGAGGTTTTGCCGGACGAGTCACCACCCCCTCCAGCTATGATTGAAGGGACCTTGGTGTATGCTGTTCGTAGACTGCTTGACTCCAGGAGAAGGGGTAACCAATTACAGTACCTCGTGGACTGGGAGGGCTACGGCCCAGAGGAGAGGAGCTGGGTTCCAGCACAGGACATTATGGACCCTACCCTGGTGGCCGAGTTTCACCACAACCACCCGGGGAAACCAGCCCCTCGTCCCAGAGGTCGTCCCAGGAAGCAGTCACGAGAAGCTTCGCAGAACCAGCACCTACGCAACTCAGGTGGTCGGCCTGGTGGTGGTCGTCGTGGTCGTCCTCGAGCCTCGGCTGTATCGGACTCCTTGAGGGGGGGTATTGTCACGCATGACTACGATTCCCAGAGTGCAGTAGATGAACGTACGGAACTGTTGACATGCGCTGAATACCAGACGGACGCATTTCAGCGACCCCCCTCTCCTGAGTTCTAGTCACACACCTGTGTGCACTTTGCCAATTAAGAATGTTATTTAAGGCAGCGCAATCTGTTACCAGATTGCGAAGTATTGCCAATTCTTGTGGTATACCGAGCGTTTCTGATAGTTCTGATAGTCTTTATCGTGTATGACCCTTTTCTTACCGTTTTTGGATATCGCTTTTTGGATTCTCCTTGGCTTGTTTATTTCGGCATCGGACTTTTGTATTCGTTTTTTGAGCTCTCTTAGCCTCGTGTTTTTGCATTTGTTTGCTGTGTTTGTGCACTTTATTAAACTGCTTGGATCTTTCTCCGCGAGCGTCTGTCCACTTTCTACTCAGCGTGACACCATTACAGATGATGGCTTTTGTCGTTTGTCGTTTGTACTGATAACAGTTGGTCTTTTTATCTTTGGCAAAGAGTACTTGATTTTTTTTTTTTAAACAACCCGAATTGTGGACTCATCTGACTAAAGCACATGTTTCCACTTTTGAACCATCTGAGATGAGCTTGGGTCTAGAGCACTCTGAGGTGTTTCTGAATTACAGATTCTTCTTTTTATTATATATTTTTTTAAAGTCCTGATTTTTCTTTTATAAATAAGGGTTTGTGAATTTGACTTGACCATGCCTCCAAAAGTAATCAAAATCCAATAAATGTATATGAGAAAGTGTCAATTTTGTCAATTTATGACAGTTTAGGAAGGCCCTTTACTGTTTCAGCATGACTGCCCCAGTACACAAAGCACGGTCTATAAAGACAAGAAGAACAGCTTGGAAGAAACTCCAGTGGCCTGCACAGATCCCTGACCTCACCCTCACTAAACAGTTTGAATGAACTGGAACATCAGTTGAGGCTTTCTTGACCAACATCAGTGCCCAGCCATAGAAATGCTTTTTTGACAAGTTCCCACAGACATACAAGTCTTGTGAGAAGCCTTTTCAGATGAGTGGCCATATAGTAAACATATTCGAATGCTTTACATCCAATTTTTGATTTGCTTGTTTCTCTGTGTCAATTCCTCAGCCACTAGGGTGCATTTTAGGGTGGGCCATTTATATGGATACACCTAAATAAAATGGGAATGGTTGGTGATATTAACTTCCTGTTTGTGGCACATTAGTATATGGGAGGGGGAAAACTTTTCAAGATGGGTGGTGACCATGGCGGCCATTTTGAAGTCGGCCATTTTAAATCCAACTTTAGTTTTTTTCAATGGGAAGAGGGTCATGTGACACATCAAACTTATTGAGAATTTCACAAGAAAAACAATGATGTGCTTGGTTTTAACGTAACTTTATTCTTTCATGAGTTATTTACAAGCTTCTCTTTGTTTACAGCCATTGACATGTCGCAGAGGTTTACACGTGAGGAGCGGATAGAAATTGTGTTGATGTCTGGTTAACGCAGTACCCGGGTCATTGCAGCAGATTTCAATGCAAGACACCCTACGAGACCACCCATCTCCCATGCTACAGTTAGCAAACTGCTTGCCAAGTTTCGTGAAACTGGTTCAGTGTTGGATTTGCCAATGTGTGGACGCATGATTGGAAATTGGAACAGGACCCTCAGTTTACACAGAACATTTTGCTCAGTGATGAGGCAAACTTTTATGTGAATGGTGAAGTTAACAAACAAAACCACCGCTATTGGTCTGACACTAACCCACATTGGATAGATCCCTCCAAGACTGTTGGAACACAAAAATTGATGGTATGGTGTGGTATATGGGGTACAAAGATAGTGGGGCCATTCTTCAGCAATGGAAACATCAAGGCCACTGGATATTTGAAATTGCTACATGATGATGTGTTTCCCTCTTTATGCACTGAAGCTGGCACGTTCCCTGAGTTTTTCCAGCAAGATGGTGCACCACCACATTATGGGTGTCAGGTCCGAGCATTCCTAGATGAACAGTTTCCTGGAAAGTGGATTGGTCGTCGTGGGCCAGTTGAATGGCCCCCAAGGTCTCCCGATCTGACCCCCTTAGACTTTTATCTTTGGGGTCATCTGAAGGCAATTGTCTATGCTGTGAAGATACGAGATGTGCAGCACCTGAAACTACGGATACTGGAAGCCTGTGCTAGCATTTCTTCTGCGGTGTTGCTATCAGTGTGTGAAGAGTGGGAGAAGAGGGTTGCATTGACAATCCAACACAATGGGCAGCACTTTGAACACATTTTATAAGTGGTCAGAAACTTGTAAATAACTCATGAAAGAATAAAGTTACGTTAAAACCAAGCACACCATTGTTTTTCTTGTGAAATTCTCAATAAGTTTGATGTGTCACATGACCCTCTTCCCATTGAAAAAACTGAAGTTGGATCCAAAATGGCCGACTTCAAAATGGCCGCCATGGTCACCACCCATCTTGAAAAGTTTTCCCCCTCCCATATACTAATGTGCCACAAACAGGAAGTTAATATCACCAACCATTCCCATTTTATTTAGGTGTATCCATATAAATGGCCCACCCTGTAGAATGTACATTGACCATATATATATACACAAAGGGAATTCAGAAATTATTCACACAACCTGACTTTCTGTTACTTTTTGTGTTGTGGATTAAATTTTGAATAGATAAGTGACATGTTTATCCATAAATCTACACTGTTATCTATAACCCAAAATGACAAAATAAAAATTAATAATTAATTAAATGTTAATTAATTATAATTCAAAAACAAAAACCATACCCTTTGGACACAAGCAACTTGTTTGTTTTAATTATTGATTAGAACTCAATTGTAGTGCATCTATTGCAATGTGAATTTTAACGTCATGTTTTACACTTTGGTTACACTCATGACAGGAACAGCAGTTACTCATTACACAAGATTCATCAGTTCACAAGGTTATATCGAACACAGTCATGGACAATTTTAGTGACTCCAATTCACCTCACTTGCATGTCTTTGGACTGTGGGAGGAAACTGGAGCACCCGGAGGAAACCCACGTGGACATGGGGAGAACATGCAAACTCCACACAGAAAGGACCCGGACTGCCCCACCTGGGGATCGTACCCAGGACCTTCTTGCTGTGAGGCGACAGTGCTACCCACTTAGCCACCGTGCCGCCCTGGTCTATTAGTCTACCCGTCTGTATGTAGATGTCCGACCGGCCAATAGTACCGCAAGGGATTAAAACCCTTGACCCTAATTGAAAGCATCCTGAATATTGACATATTTATTTACTTGTTATTGTTATTTACTTACTTTACTATGTTACTAAAAAACTACTATTTATAATTTTTTAAAATAATTTTAATTTCTCTGAACTGGCATATAATTACCTAGTTTTTTTTTTTAATTTTTTTTTTTTTTATAAAAATAACAATTCACTGTATGTTTAAAAAACAATCTTGTTTAAATTAAGACCATGTTTTTTCAGTCTAAGCTAAAGTTAAAAAAAGCCTTAAATGATAGTGTACCATAACACCACTTTGATTTTATGCTGCTAAAGAATAAAAGGGTGAAATCCCTAGACTTTTAGCTACAGTGTATCACAAAAGTGAGTACACCCCTCACATTTCTGCAGATATTTAAGTATATCTTTTCATGGGACAACACTGACAAAATGACACTTTGACACAATGAAAAGTAGTCTGTGTGCAGCTTATATAACAGTGTAAATTTATTCTTCCCTCAAAATAACTCAATATACAGCCATTAATGTCTAAACCACCGGCAACAAAAGTGAGTACACCCCTTAGTGAAAGTTCCTAAAGTGTCAATATTTTGTGTGGCCACCATTATTTCCCAGAACTGCCTTAACTCTCCTGGGCATGGAGTTTACCAGAGCTTCACAGGTTGCCACTGGAATGCTTTTCCACTCCTCCATGACGACATCACAGAGCTGGCGGATATTCGAGACTTTGCGCTCCTCCACCTTCCGCTTGAGGATGCCCCAAAGATGTTCTATTGGGTTTAGGTCTGGAGACATGCTTGGCCAGTCCATCACCTTTACCCTCAGCCTCTTCAATAAAGCAGTGGTCGTCTTAGAGGTGTGTTTGGGGTCATTATCATGCTGGAACACTGCCCTGCGACCCAGTTTCCGGAGGGAGGGGATCATGCTCTGCTCAGTATTTCACAGTACATATTGGAGTTCATGTGTCCCTCAATGAAATGTAACTCCCCAACACCTGCTGCACTCATGCAGCCCCAGACCATGGCATTCCCACCACCATGCTTGACTGTAGGCATGACACACTTATCTTTGTACTCCTCACCTGATTGCCGCCACACATGCTTGAGACCATCTGAACCAAACAAATTAATCTTGGTCTCATCAGACCATAGGACATGGTTCCAGTAATCCATGTCCTTTGTTGACATGTCTTCAGCAAACTGTTTGCGGGCTTTCTTGTGTAGAGACTTCAGAAGAGGCTTCCTTCTGGGGTGACAGCCATGCAGACCAATTTGATGTAGTGTGCGGCGTATGGTCTGAGCACTGACAGGCTGACCCCCCACCTTTTCAATCTCTGCAGCAATGGTGACAGCACTCCTGCGCCTATCTTTCAAAGACAGCAGTTGGATGTGACGCTGAGCACGTGCACTCAGCTTCTTTGGACGACCAATGCGAGGTCTGTTCTGAGTGGACCCTGCTCTTTTAAAACGCTGGATGATCTTGGCCACTGTGCTGCAGCTTAGTTTCAGGGTGTTGGCAATCTTCTTGTAGCCTTGGCCATCTTCATGTAGCGCAACAATTCGTCTTTTAAGATCCTCAGAGAGTTCTTTGCCATGAGGTGCCATGTTGGAACTTTCAGTGACCAGTATGAGAGAGTGTGAGAGCTGTACTACTAAATTGAACACACCTGCTCCCTATGCACACCTGAGACCTAGTAACACTAACAAATCACATGACATTTTGGAGGGAAAATGACAAGCAGTGCTCAATTTGGACATTTAGGGGTGTAGTCTCTTAGGGGTGTACTCACTTTTGTTGCCGGTGGTTTAGACATTAATGGCTGTATATTGAGTTATTTTGAGGGAAGAATAAATTTACACTGTTATATAAGCTGCACACAGACTACTTTTCATTGTGTCAAAGTGTCATTTTGTCAGTGTTGTCCCATGAAAAGATATACTTAAATATCTGCAGAGATGTGAGGGGTGTACTCACTTTTGTGATACACTGTACATGCCAAAACACCATCTGGGTAATATGATGTCAAAACAGCTCTGACCACAGAGATTTGGACTCTATAAGGCATCTAAAGGAGTCCTGTGGTATCTGCTACCAGGACATTACCAACAGGTCCTTTGACTTTAATATGCTGCATCGTGTATTGTACTACAGTACATTCTGGTGCCATATAATCCACAGGAAAATGAAGCACGCATGCACAGCCCGGATAGTCAGCCTGGCAACCTTTTTTCACTACCGTAATGTCCAGTTCCAATAACTCTGTGCCTATTGTAAATAGCTTTTAAAGGTGGACTGGTGTAAGCATGAGCACTTTGTCTGACTTGTGACTATGCAGCCTCACTGTGTGTTGTGATGCATTCACCTCATCAGCAGTTATTAAATGATCTGCAATTCAAGCTTCAGTTTCTCTTTGGTTAGTGGAAGGTGTATTAATACAAAAACCAAACAAAGACAATGAGAACTGTGATGGTCAGTCAAATTTATTTTTATAGTGCTTTTACAATGGACATTTATTCAAGCAACCTTACAGATTCTAGAATCATAAGCTGAGGGCAACAGTTGCAAGGAAAAACTCCCTAAATTGTACAAAACATGGTGGCAGTAGCGGGATGATTTGGGGCTGTTTGCTTTTACAGGGCGTCTACGATTTGTTATAATTGACGAAAGTACGTTGATGAAATTCTGATTGTTGGCGCCTGCACAGAGACGGAGGATAATGCATTGATCAGGTTGTGGCTGTCCGTACACAAAGCTGATCCGCATATGAACTTGCCTCATGCAGCTGAAAAGATGCAGTCGGCCACTGTACACGTGTCGGAGGGGGCATGTGTTAGTCTCGGCTCTCCTCAACCGGGGTGGGGATCAGCATCACTGGAGAGGAAGCATAATGCAATTGGGTAATTGGATTCGCAATTCTGCAGCAGAACAATGATCTAAAGCACACAAGCAAGCTAATTCATGCACCTCTTGAACATGCTTCCCAACCTCAGACTGTCTCAAACGTACATCATTAGTGCCAGTCTTTTTATTTTAGGTTTGCTATGGTGTCTGGTGCCTGGGTCCTAAATTCAGGTGACTACAGTTTTTTGGTGTCTGTAGGGGGGTGGTAGTTCACAAAAGTCAAAGTCTCCTATTACCAGAGCACTTTTATTAACAGATTATTTAGCTGGTAAGTTGCTATGTAGGGAACACCTGTTGGACACATGGTTTGGTGCTTAACTGTTGAACAATACATTTTAGTGCTTAGCCCAATGGCTCTGTTGCCGAGATATCACTCATTTGCCCAACTGTAAAGGCTTTACCTCTGTACTAGTGACATTCAGGTCTGCTAAAACGGTTTCCTAGCAATTCTCACTATCACTGATCTTTTCCAAATGAACTCTTCTGCTGAAAATAATTTTACCAACTAATATACTGTACATTTCTTGCACATCTACTTTCATGTAAAACTGTCATTAATGACAATAAGAGAATAACGACCACACAGAGAAGAATAGAGCTGCTATGGCTGGAGCAGCAGCCCTATTTTTCTGTGTGGTAGTTATTCTCTCAGTCATTAATGTTTTATACACTGATCAGCAATAACATTAAAACCACCTCCTTGTTACTACACTCACTGTCCATTTTATCAGATGGACTACATTCAGTAATTGTACAACTACAAAGTGCTTCTACATGCTCAGTGGAGCTGATAAAATGGACAGTTAGTGTAGAAAGAAGGAGGTGGTTTTAACGTTATGGCTGATCAGTGTATATAAGATACGTAGCTTTATTAAGTTGTAGTGTTGAAGTGTTGTTTGCAATGTCTCCCTTTGTAAATGGTCACCTGTCCCCTGTCTGTTATTTTTTGGTATTCATTTGTATGATGTTTTACATTTTAATTCGGCTGATAAAACTGCCTGGCGCCTGAAATTATTATTTCCTTTTTGAACTTTTCAAATATTATTTTAAAAACTGCTGCATCTTACAAGAAGACAGGAAAGGCACTATATAATTACAGTATATGTCTGCTGTATGTTGCTACAGGCTAGAGAGAAAAGAACATCTGCTGAGAGAAAAGAATATCAGAGTGTTGAAAGGCAAGAGCAAAATAGATTTAAACTAAATTGTACCAGTGTGTTTTTTAATATTTAAGCATGCTAGGTGATAACTGAAATGTCTAGAAAATGTCACTATCCCTACATTTGCACCATGCTGACATTCAACACACAGATACGGAAGCGGAAGCACACTGCAGACAGCTGAGATGAGGGCCAACAAGGCTGGAGAAAGTAATTCAAGGTCTGATTTTAAAATTGTTATGACTGTGGCGATGTGACGTCATGCATCACATGACATTGGTAAGATGGCAAACGTAGTACGTACGAGGTTGCGTGCATACTGCACACTTGCATACTGAAAGAGTTTACTGCTTCACCGGCCAAGCAGTGCGCACTGCCTTGAATTTAGTATGCACTGTTTAATTATCCGATTTCGGACACAGCCTGAGTGTAACTAGTTGTTCTCAGGTGTGCAGGAATAAACCACAGAGAGCTGTGGCGCGAATTAAGCAAGCACAGAATTTCTGACTGTTTCACTGGAGATAACAATGATAAGGTGAAGTACTATATGGGTCTGTGAAACCTGGAAACCTTATTTCATTTTTGGTGCCTCTCATGCCAGATCAAAAGAAAATTCTAACTACATTTTAAATGCTTTTGTTAATCTTATGTGCCTCAGATTGGATCTGTCCGCACAACACCCAGCCCATTTATTTTGCTTTTCCCCAAAGGCAGTGTAAAGAACATTCCATGACATTGAGGTGTTCCATTGTATGGACAGATAGAGACACTTGGCACAAAAATGATGCCTCACTAGTTTGTGGAGGTCTTTGAACACAGGGTACAAGTGATAATTTTGATAAAGTTTTGAGATTATCACAGAAAAAACATCCAATCTGAAAGCATGTGCCCAAATGTTTTCCAGCTATGAAGTATTTAATCAGTAATACACCCAAGAGATCTGTTTGTTTTCTATCAAAAGGAAGGAAGGCTGTACAAGTGACAAACATGTAACACTGAACAGAGGATTTCTTGAAAGCCTGTTGCCAGGGGACATTGTCTTGGCTGACAGAGGTTTTCATATTCAGGAAAGTGTTGGCATATTGTGTACAGAGGTCAAACACCCAGCTTTTACAATAGGCCACTGTCTGCTAGCTGCAAATGATGATGCAGAGACAAGAAAGATAGCACATTTAAGAATCCACGTAGAAAGGGTCATCAGAAATGTTTCTCTGAGGTATAAAATCTTAACAGGAACCATACCCATTCATATGATACTTCCATGTGAAGGTGAGGAAGCCACATTTTTAAATATGATTGTCACAGCAGAAATGAGGACTCGATATCTATCTATCTATCTATCTATCTATCTATCTATCTATCTATCTATCTATCTATCTATCTATCTATCTATCTATCTATCTATCTATCTATATATCTATATATATATATATATATATATATATACAGTGTATCACAACAGTGAGTACACCCCTCACATTTCTGCAAATATTTTATTATATCTTTTCATGGGACATGAAACTTGGATATACTGTAACTTAGAGTAGTCAGTGTACAGCTTGTATAGCAGTGTAGATTTACTGTCTTCTGAAAATAACTCAACACACAGCCATTAATGTCTAAATAGCTGGCAACATAAGTGAGTACACCCCACAGTGAACATGTCCAAATTGTGCCCAAATGTGTCGTTGTCCCTCCCTGGTGTCATGTGTCAAGGTCCCAGGTGTAAATGGGGAGCAGGGCTGTTAAATTTGGTGTTTTGGGTACAATTCTCTCATACTGGCCACTGAATATTCAACATGGCTCCTCATGGCAAAGAACACTCTGAGGATGTGAGAAATAGAATTGTTGCTCTCCACAAAAATGGCCTGGGCTATAAGAAGATAGCTAACACCCTGAAACTGAGCTACAGCATGGTGGCCAAGGTCATACAGCGGTTTTCCAGGACAGGTTCCACTCGGAACAGGCTTCGCCAGGGTCAACCAAAGAAGTTGAGTCCACGTGTTCAGCGTCATATCCAGAGGTTGGCTTTAAAAAATAGACACGAGTGCTGCCAGCATTGCTGCAGAGGTTAAAGATGTGGGAGGTCAGCCTGTCAATGCTCAGACCATACGCCGCACACTGCATGGTCGGTCTGCATGGTCGTCATCCCAGAAGGAAGCTGATGCACAAGAAAGCCCGCAAACAGTTTGCTGAAGACAAGCAGTCCAAGAACATGGATTACTGGAATGCCCTGTGGTCTGACGAGACCAAGATAAACTTGTTTGGCTCAGATGGTGTCCAGCATGTGTGGCGGCGCCCTGGTGAGGAGTACCAAGACAACTGTCTCTTGCCTACAGTCAAGCATGGTGGTGGTAGCATCATGGTCTTGTGCTGCATGAGTGCTGCCGGCACTGGGGAGCTGCGGTTCATTGAAGGAAACATGAATTCCAACATGTACTGTGACATTCTGAAGCAGAGCATGATCCCCTCCCTTCGAAAACTGGGCTGCATGGCAGTTTTCCAACACGATAACGACCACAAACACAACCTCCAAGATGACAACTGCCTTGCTGAGGAAGGTGAAGGTAAAGGTGTTGGACTAAACCCATTTGAGCACCTGTGGGGCATCCTCAAGTGCTAGGTGGAGGAGTTTAAGGTGTCTAACATCCACCAGCTCCGTGATGTCATCATGGAGGAGTGGAAGAGGATTCCAGTAGCAACCTGTGCAGCTCTGGTGAATTCCATGCCCAGGAGGGTTAAGGCAGTGCTGGATAATAATGGTGGTCACACAAAATATTGGCACTTTGGGCACAATTTGGACATGTTCACTGTGGGGTGTACTCACTTATGTTGCCAGCTATTTAGACATTAATGGCTGTGTGTTGAGTTATTTTCAGAAGACAGTAAATCTACACTGCTATACAAGCTGTACACTGACTACTCTAAGTTATATCCAAGTTTCATTTCTATAGTGTTGTCCTATGAAAAGATATAATAAAATACTTGCATAAATGTGAGGGGTGTACTCACTTTTGTGAGATACTATATACAGTATATATGTGACTCGACTCGGACTCTCTGTGTCACAGTCTATTGTGCACTGCCAAAACAATGTCCAAATCTAGAGTCTGTTCGAGAACCTAGTGAGCTCTCTACATAAACAACATTTTAAGTCATACTACGTGCACTCCAGAGAAGAATTCTTAGATGCCTAGATTAAAATCCTGCTGCCTTAGTGGTGAAGGCAATCCCAGCATTCAGTTTTCTCACAAACAATTACAAATATGGCAGACCAATGCAGAGCAATGAGCGAAGTAATTTTCAAATGTAAATAAATAATTATTGATTTTTAATTTGATTTTTAATTTGTATAAACATGTACAAGTGCCATTTATTTGCTAATTCGGGCTTGTCAGTGACAATTTATCCATTTTTGGTACACAGAGCTCCCACAGAGTTAGTTGACATGCTAGTGTGTTGTGCCACCTCATCCAATTGGTTTGAATGGCATGAGGCTGTGTGAGCTTAGTAAGTGAAAATTGGTGTAATCACTGTCTTAGTAGCGCATCAAAATAACCTGACTTATAAGTCGATGACTTATTAGAATCCTCTCTACTTAGGCAGCTGCCTAGGTAGGCAGTAGACAGAAAGGCAGCTCACTAGGTTTTCAAACAGACCTACAGTGTAGAAATCCGTCGCTTACTTATTAATCTGTTGCTTACTGATGTATTTTATCTGATGTATAGAAATGTATTTCCTTTTTATGCAACTTCATGCTTCTGCTTTGTTTTTACTGCACTAGTTTAAATGACCTTTAACATCTACAGCATTAAAATGCAACATTCGCATTAATACAGCTATAATATTAATACAAAAATGTATTTACTTAAGTAAAGGCGATTGTGTCCACCTGCAGTTGAGTACACTGTGTGCTGATGCTTCATCTTGTTTACTTTGTGTTATGAATAGAGCTGCTTTTGACCCAGTCTTGCGTGAACAAAAAAGAATGTATAATCACTTTTATAAGACATGTTCTTGACTGTTTCCTTGTTATCAAGATTGTGACTGCTCGGTGAGGTAATGAAACCAATTGTTACACCACAACAATAACAGAACCATATATACAACCACAAATCAGAAAAAGTTGGGACAGTATGGAAAATGCAAATAAAATAAAAATGCAGTGTTTCTTACGTTTACTTTGACAGCAGACAGTTTGAACCCAAGATATTTTATGTTTTGTCTCAACTTCATTTTATTTACTAATATACCTCCATTTCTGCATTTCAGACCTGTAACATATTCCAAAAAAGTTGGGACGGGGGCAGTTTAGGGCTAGTAATGAGGTGAAAAAACTAAATAATAATGTGATTCCAAACAGATGATGTCAGCAGGTGATTATTATCATGATTTGGTACAAAAGCAGCATTCAGGAAAGGCTGAGTCATTGATGAGCAAAGATGATCAGAGGATCTCCAGTTTGTCAACAAATGCATGAGAAAATGATTGAAATGTTTAAAAACAATGTACCTCAAAGAAAGATTGGAAGGGATTTGCATGTTTCTCCCTCTACAGTGCATAATATCATTAAACAATTCAAGAAATCAGGAGGAATTTCAGTGCATAAAGTCCAAGGGCGCAAGCTTAAGTTGAACGCCCGTCATCTTCGATACCCTTAGATGGCACTGCATCAAGAACTGCCACTCAACAATAGCTGATATAACCCATGGGCAAGGGATTACTTTGGCAAGCCTTTGTCAAGCACTACAATACAGAGTTACATGCACAAATGCCAAGAAATGCCAAAAAAGAAGCCTTATGTTAATCATGTCTAGAAGCAGCATCGACTTCTCTGGGCTCGGAGGCATCTAGGATGGACCATCACACAGTGGAATTGTGTATTGTGGTCAGATGAATCAGCATTCTAGGTCTTTTACTGTCTTACAGGCCTGCTTTACAACTTTTTTTTTTGGAATGTGTTGCAGGCCTGAAATGCAGGAATGGATGTTGATCAGACAAAACATGAAATGTCTGCAATCAAATAAAAGTCAAAGTAAATGTAAGAAACTCTGTGTATTTTTGTTATTTGCATTCTTCATGCTGTCCCAACTTTTTCTGATTTGGGGTTGTAGAACCATTTTCATTTACAGCAAATTGGCCATCAAACTAAAGGACCATTTCATGATGCAAAGAACCATTTAAGAAAATGCAAATGCAAATAAACCACTGTCTTGACTAAGGAGCGATTGTTTTTAAGAGCGTGTGCAAATCAGTGGTGGACAGTAATCAAGTACAGCAATGCAAAATTGAAATATCTGTTCTTTATTCACACTTTTAAGTAAACACAGAACAAACACAAAAGTACAGCACATCTTTGAGCAAAATAAGCAGCATCATGAAGCATGCAAATTAGCATCTAATATGCAAGAGAGTGGGTGGAACAACAGTAGCATATCCAATTGTCTTTTTTGGCAGGTGCATGCTGTAGCCCCATACAACTAAAATGGAACCATGTAATAGTGCAGTTTTACTTGTTGTACGCTACTATGTCACCCTTGCTCTCTGGTCCACGACAAAGGCACCACAACTCATCTTTTTTTCCCTTTTGCTGCACTTCTTTGGAACTGTCTTTGAGGTTTTGCATGATCTTTTCAATTTGCCTTCTAGAATATAAGTCTCTTGAAGTGACGTCTGTCTTGCACCCTGTGTGAAGAATCCGCTTACAAGTTCACTCAAAAATTGCTGTGCCTTTTTTAATGGAGCACCCCACAGTACTGGGTCAGGCTCATCACACAACATGAACATCCATAGTCCACAAAACAAAATCGTACTACTTTACATCAGCCACAAAAATTTGTAGTTTGGACTACTTTTCCTCAGCTGAAGCTCTCCAGCTAGTACTTCCAGACAAATTTCTCTGTCACAGCTGCTGCATGCTTCCTTAACAGTGCTGTCACGGTACTTGTAGCGGCACTTAATCTCAATGCAGCCTCTTCCGCAGCAGCTGCACTGCACTATCCTGTCTGGCGATGCCCCAACCTGAGGAAACTCTGGGTTTATTATGAAGCCACACATACTCACCACTACTTCACGGTGATGTTTCTTAGCCTGCATTCTAAAATGTGTTCTCTTATTCTGCTCATTTTGCCTTCCACATTCAGTAGGAGTGCATTGGTTTATATCATGGCTGTTGGGGGAACAAACAGCTTTCACTGCAGACAATGCAGGCTTGGTCCTGGTAATCCTTCCAGTGTGAAAGTGATACCAAAAGTGATAGTGAAAGTGATACCTTGTGCAGTTGTGCAAGATATGATGCTCACGGCTCCTGTGTAGCAATGCTGAACGCACAGGTGTTAGATGAAGTCCTTAAAGCAGACATCCTAACTACCTCACCATCTAGTGAGGTAAAGTCAACTCAAGTTAAATTTTATTTGTATAGCGCTTTTTGCAATAGAAATTGTCTCAAAGCAGCTTTACAGAATCCAGGACTGACAGACCAAAAACCCCTGTTGAGCAAGCCGAGGGTGACAGTGACAAGAAAAATTCCCTTAAAATTACAGGAACCTTGAGAGGAACCAGACTTAGCATGGACCCATCCTACTTGGGTGGCCTGTAGAATAATTTGAATGAAATTAATTTAAACAAACCATACTTTCAGCAATCTGAGTTCTTCATTATTCAGTTTAGCCTGTGATAATGTCAATAGTGAGTTCTGGACATTTTCAGTGCAGACATGGCAGGTTGCAGTCACATCTAGCAGGAGCTGCATTGTTGGCATGGCAGTCTCCACTTACAGGCTTCAACCTCAGGTGGGTAAACAGGTTTCCATCATAACCACTTCGGGGTAAAAACAGAAGATGTAGTTAAAATATGATCATTAAGAGTAAAATGTCAGTTTTGCAGCATGAAACCCCAGCACCCCAATAGAAGAATGCCTTTATTTGTCATTTATACATATACAGACGTACAGTACAACAACATTCTTTCTTCGCATATCCCAGTGTGATAAAGCGCATTCCCGGACTACCATAAAACAAGTAGGAAAGGACACTCTTTATGGGTAATGTCGTGCGAATGGTCGAAACACTAAAAAAAATAAATTAAAAAAAATAAATAAAAATAGCAGGAGCACAGAAGTTGTCCTTTTTACCCCCCGTCACCTTTATTTTTGGCCACAACAATCAAAATATTTACAAGCGCGCCACCAGAGGATATAGACTTATGACTGCAAAGTCATCTAAGTCTTATTATCTTAAACATCCATTATCACAGGAGTAGCAAAGCGTTTAGCCCCCCCTCAGGGAAGAACCCCTTACCCCTATTTCAGAGCTGTATTTAAACAGGTAGCTCCTCCCCTAGATCATACCATACCCCTTACCGGTAAAAACAAAATATATTAAAATGAATATAGATTTCACCGAGCAACGAATATGGCAAAATGTTATGAGTTATAAACAATACTCAAAACCATTCAGTTAACAACATTTCCGATATTTACTGTGTACGCTTATCTAACATTTATTTTCTTTTACAGGTTCTTCACCCCTTCCCTTCTACAGAGGATGGACTCACCCAGGTAAGTAAAGCTAAGGAGTTTCCCACTAGTACTCTTTTAGGACCCCACTGGTGAGTGTTAGCAGTGCTAGATTATTACAGGTGAGTGTTTACACTACAGTCCATTTTGGTAATGTGTACCTTACATCATTGCACCCAGCTTGTTTGGAAGCTGGGGTCAGAGCGCAGGGTCAGCCACCGTACAGCGCCCTTGGAGCAGAGAGGGTTAAGGGCCTTGCTCAATAACCCAACAGTGGCTACATAACAGCATAACAGAGAGAACATTATAACAAAGAGAACTAGAAGTTAACACAGTCATGAGGGCTTTCACAGGACATCATCGCCCACCTCCCCCACCCTGAGTGATTGGACAAGAGAGTCAGAACGACAGCAACACAACATTCAGATGTAAAGTCTGCTGTGTCCGGCTTCAGTTCCTACCTTTGTCATGTTGCTTGGTATTCACCCTGTTAGTCTCCCCGTCTGATTACTGCTTCCAACTTGAACAGCACAGCTGCAGCATGTGAGTTAGTCTCAGCTTTGCCAGCTATACATGTGCAGTGACCAGAGGATATAGCCCCTGATGAGTTGATGATGGCCCAGGGCTCGAGCGGTGTGTCACTTAAAGCCACAGGACTGTAAGGTTATAATATACAACACAATAGTATAAAAATGATAAATACGTTTTGGTTTACGCTGGTTTCTTTAATGATGATGACATGCTCTTGTTTATTAAATCCCCACTGCTCTGCACATTTTTGTGCTTTTCCTGCTTTGATATGCCCACTTTAACTCACTTATTCAATAAAGAGTAGTTGGATCAGGAGTGCTGGGAGCAGAAAAAACACTAAAATGTGCAAACAGTGGGCTTCCAGGAGCAGTGTTCGGAAACACTGGTTTAAGACTATAGCTGCGTCTGGAATCGCATACTTCCAAATACATACAGTAGTATGTCCAAATACATAGTATAAATAAAGAGGTACGCGAGAAGTACCCGGATGACCTACTTGTTGGGCAGCCATGTTTGAGTATGCAAGCGATGCACACTTGCGGTCCGCTAATGTATCCCATAATGCAACTGGAGCTGCGTAGGCGATCGAAGCGGAATAAGAAACAAGAAAGATAGCGGAAAACGGAGTCCTCTGTTTACAAGTGTAAGTGAGATAAATAAAATAAATTTTTTTAAAGACGAATAAATAACAAAAAGACGATAAATATCCAAAATTTTGGCGAGTGGGGTTTGTAATGAGTCTGTAACTATGGTGATATTACGACATCACGTCCTTACGTCATCACTCGACGATGGCGGATGTAGTATGTAGCGGTGTTGTGTGCATACTGCACACGTCTGTACTGAAAGTATGTACTTTTTTACCGGCCGAGTAGTGCATACTTCCTACAATCTAGTGCACAATCTAGTATGCGATTCCGGATGCAGCTTATGTCAGGCCCTGTTGATATACATGATAGTACAACTTCATCATCATGATTGCAGCCTAAATTAGTAAAACATTTGTAATATTTTGAGGGCGGAATGGTGGCTCAGTGGGTAGCACTGTCATCTCACAGCAAGAAGGTCCTGAGTTTGATTCCCAGGTGGAACGGTCCAGGTCCTTTCTGTGTGGAGTTTGCATGTTCTTCCTGCATCTGTGTGGGTTTCCTCCAGAAGCTTCGGTTTACTTCCAGTCCAAAGACCTGCAAGTGAGGTGAACTGGAGATACAAAATTGTCCATGACTGTGTTTACCATTAAAGAATCTTGTGTAAAGAGTTACTACCGTTTCTGTGGGGTCAACACTCAGGTCGTATGGATTAATGCTGTTAATGGATGATCATTTATCCAAATAACAGGCCCTGGCATCCTTGCTAAGTTTGTTTCGGTATGGTATCCTCTAGTTTCACTCCAGTTTCTCCAGCTTTTACTGCTACAAAAGAGTATACAAGTAATTCAAGTGTCTTTGCTGCTTTTTTCACCGTACCCTGACTAAAGATCAGATACTTGGCTTACACGTGGCTGACAAAAACTGTATCAGTCAAATAGGCATGGTGCTTTTAGTAAGATATCATAGAGGTCAAATGTGTACGAACCTCTCAACATTAAAGGGGCCTTTACATATTACAAATTGCCTATGTCATTGGCACTAACACACCCACATGCTATGACGGAACTTTGCATTGGTAATGTAAGGATGTTCCTTTTTCTCACTGGCCCAAAGAACACAACGTCTTCCAAAAACCATTTAAAAGGTGGACTCATCACACAACAGCACACATTAACACTTTGCATCAGTTTAACTCGGATGTGTATAAGCCCAGAGAAATTGGTTGCATATTTGGATGTTGTTGATTTATGGATTGTGCTTTGTGTTGTTATAATGTCCCACACCTGCAAGAATGGAAAAGAACCAAGATGCAATGCCACTCACAAAAAGGGAAACAATTACAAATAAGTAAGGTGGCCAAAATAATAGAAACAAAGTAACAAATAACATCTGCAGTCCGCAATAGAGAAGGTGGATAGAGCAGGGATAGTGCAGAACAATATGACAGACTGTCTGCAACAAGCCAACTCTCAGAAAAAGGAAAGATAGGAAACTCTCAGAACCTGCCAGTTCCGGCAATGCATGACCCCACCAGCTGAGAGGAAGAAACCATGATATAGAGAATAACTTCCATTTGGAGTAAATGTATTAATTTATTAGGGTTTTAATGTCATGTTTTACACTCTTTGGTTACATTCATGACAGAACTGGTAGTTACTGGTTACACAAGTTTCATCAGTTCAAACTCAATGTCAAACACAGTCATGGACAATTTTGTATCTACAGTTTACCTCACTTGCTTGTCTTTCAACTGTGGGAGGAAACCCACGCAGACACGGAAAGAACATGCAAACTCCACACAGAGAGGACCCGGACCGCGCCACCTGGGAATCGAACCCAGGACCTTCTTGCTGTGAGGTGACAGTACTACCCACCGAGCCACCATGCCGCCTCTGGATTAAATGAAAACTAATGAGGCACAAGTGATTGTCTATCAAGAGAAACTGACTCATCAGTCATCGGTGCTTCTGTGCCCCCTCTGCCAGCCACAATGGCAGTGCAGGACGTGACTCTCTACTGAATTCTTTCAGCAGGTGAGTCATGTTATAGCTGCAGAGTCTTAACATGCTGACAAAGTATTCCGAGCCCATGTGGTTATTTTTATTACTGATGCATGTTGATTTTGCAGTGCCAGTAGAGGGATTAAAAGTCATTATCATTTAACATTGTTTTTTTAATCATGATTTTTAGAAATGCCTACAGTTAAAAGTAAAACAGACAGTAAATTCTAACCTACTTAGTTTGTGTGTGTGTGTGTGTCTGTGTTTGTGTGCATATCCGTGTGTCTGTTAGACTGTGCGAGGGGCAACATTCAAAGTTCACTAGATGAAGGGGAGAGGTAACGCGCAGTCAGATATCTGTTGAAACAGCTCTGAATTTACAAGTACATTAGTTCCAAGTATTTAGTTTATTAGACCAGCTCCCCCAGAAGGATAAGCTTGCGAAATCTGTAACTTCATCTGTATTTACCGCTTCCTTAAAACTGTGACAAGGCTTACACAAACTGTACACACTGAAATGTCCAGAATAACAGAAAACAGTTGAAAATTACCTTACTATATAAATACTTTGTTATAATTTGTTTAACTGATATTGTGTCTTTGGGCATATTCATTTTACCAAATGTCTAACACAAACTTAAAATGACTAGAGAAAAGCAGTGCAAATAAATGCTATTGTTAAGGCTCTACCTAATTCACGGCCGTGAAAATTGCTTCACAGACCATGAAATGAGCCGTTTTCCATGTAATATGCAATTTGCTGTGATATTCACATTTAAGGTTCGTGTTTAGTGATTTAAATTTATGAAATATGAAGCACAATATGCAATATCAGGTGGTCCTAGCAATCAAGTAAGTAATTAAGTTAGTGTAACAGACTTGTCTGTGGTGTAGTGTGCTGACAGTGTTTAATGTGTGTGTGTACGTATTGAGTGCATTTCGTCTCATTGGGGATTCCATAGTCAAAGGAAAAGTGTGCTTCTCTACACACGTGATCATCTATCTTGTAGTCTGTGCTCAGAAAACAAGCCAGTAAAGTATTATGCTCCCGATAGTTTGTCTATGTACAGTTTATTTCTTTATTTATAAACTCTGAACTCTGAAGATGCTCGGCTACACTAGCAATCGGTTAGAAAAAATTTCCAGATGTTGAAGTCTAAAGCAGCTAAAAACACAAATCGGGTAACTGAGATTGGAAAACTCCCAACCAATTCTGTGGACGCAGAGGGGGTGTCACAACACAGACGAGAATTTACGTATCCATTAAGATAGGCTGTGCTGTGTATTGTAGCTTCCATTTATTATATCATATTTTATGAGGGTTATTTAATGACTGCCATGAAATGTGGCACTTTTCTTTAAATATCTATAAAATCTGTAAGTTTGAAAAGCAAGGTCTGTGAAATTAAGCACATTTTCCCATGAATTGAATAGGGCCCTAGTTATTGTTCTATGCCACTAAGCTTGCTGCACATTTTGTATTATACAGTGTAACATGATGGTAAGAACGACGGAGGAAGAGATTCACCACCAGACTGATTCTGGACCCTGATGCAAGGACAGAATCAGGATAGAAAAAGGGCATATACTGTAGTTTACATATAGTTTATAGCACTGAAGTCTGCCTGAAGCAGGATTCAACCCCTGAACCGATGCTCTCCAGACTCAGCACCATACTGAACCTGGCTTTCCTTAAATAGCCTCGAATAGCCTCGGAATCATGTGTTGCACATTTGCACTTATTAGCACTATAGCTCCTAAGATTTGTAGTCCAGCAGGACTACAGCAGGTCAGTTTATGCCTCCTGCAGTGAGATGAAGGGGACAAAGGTAATCCACCCACAGCTGCAATACTAAAACAGGCCAGGACAACATACCTTTACCATGATTGAGAAAAACAGACACCTATCTTTCCATTACTTACCTGGCTTATAAAGCCATTTCCAGATCGCAGCGGGGTCACAGCTGCACATCTCAACTTTAATCAGAGGCTGAAATTTACTGTTGAAAGAAGCTGGAGATGGAGATGCCTCCTGTAACAGAATGAGACACACATTACCATTGTCAGATAATAATCTCTACTTGCTGTGCACTACATAACTTTTGTAGACTCACAATGACTCATAATTCAATGAGGGAGATGACAAAGATGATGATTATGTTTATGAAAGGGACCATGATAAAAACTTTGAGCAAGAGGGAGAATCATAAGATCTGGGAAAATGCTTTGGAAGGTGACTGTAGAAAAGTGATGTATTTGTTTATTTGGTTGCAGGCAGCTACGTGTAGTGCACTGAATACACTTTAGTTCTACACTATATTGCCAAAAGTATTCGCTCGTCTGCCTTAACACGCATATGAACTTAAGTGGCCTCCCATTCTTAATCCATATGGTTTAATATGATCTCAGCCCACCCTTTGCAGCTATAACAGCTTCAACTCTTCTAGGAAGGCTTTCCACAAGGTTTAGGAGTGTGTTTATGGCAGACACTGATTTTGGACGAGAAGGCCTGGCTCGCCGTCTCCGCTCTAATTCATCCCAAAGGTGTTTTATCGGGTTGAGGTCATGACTCTGTGCAGGCCAGTCAAGTTCTTCACACCAAACTGGCTCATCCATGTCTTTATGGACCTCGCTTTGTGCACTGGTGCGCAGTCATGTTGGAACAGGAAGGGGCCATCCCCAAACTGTTCCCACAAAGTTGGGAGCATGAAATTGTCCAATCTCCAAATGCTCTAGAGTCCAGTGGCTTTACACCACTGCATCCGATGCTGTGCATTGCGCTTGGTGATGTAAGACTTGGATGCAGCTGCTCGGCCATGAAAACCCATTCCATGAAGCTCTCTACGCTCTGTTGTTAAGCTAATCTGCCACATGAAGTTTGGAGGTCTGTAGTGATTGACTCTGCAGAAAGTTGGCGACCTCTGCGCACTAGGTGCCTCAGCATCCGCTGACCCCGCTCTGTCATTGCCTACCACTTCGTGGCTGAGTTGCTGTCATTCCCAATCACTTCCACTTTGTTATAATAGTGGATGCTACTTTTGTACCAAATCATGCTTACAATCACCTGTAAACATCACTTGTTTGAAATCCTTCATTATTTAGTTTTTTAACCTTAGGATTAGCCCTAAATTGCTCCTGCTCCAACTTACCAGAGCAAACCCAAAGCAAACAAACTTGATCAAGGTGATCAGACATAAAATGGGTGGGAACCACACATGGGAAAGACCAGGGCTGGAATTCGGGGATTAAGAATGGGTGTGAAACGGAGCCGTGCATTTGAAGTCTGTGTTCAGGGACTCTGGCAAGGGCAAAGCGCTAACTTGCTCAGGTAATTTGCTCAGTTAATATTTTAATCCAGTTTAGAAAGTGCTTAATAAATCCTTTTTAGAGTAGCAAAAAGAAAATGCCAGTATAGTATGTTAAATTAGTTTTTGGGATTTTTTTTACAGTAAAGCTGCTGAATATTTTACATATTATAATAAGGGCGTAATTTGAGTGGGAGCCAGATAGGGATGCAATTACAACCTCTGCTGGCTGATTGATGGCGCCTGCACAGAGACGAGGGATAATGCATCGATCAGGGTGTGGCTCTCTGTATACAAAGCTGATCCGCATATGAACTTGTGCAGGTGAAAAGATGCAGTCGGCTATTGCACGTGTTGGAGGGGGCGTGTGTCAGTCTCGGCTCTTCTCAATCAGAGTGGAGATCAACATCAGTAGTAATGCAATTGGGTAATTGAATAAAGTCGGGAGAAAAAGTTTTTGATTGAGCATGGTGCTTCACTACTGATGAAGGTCTAGAGAATGACCAACTCAAACAGCAGCAATAGATGAGCGATCGTCTCTGACTTTACATATACAAGGTGGACCAACTAGGTAGGAGTGTCTAATAGAGTGGACAGTGAGTGGTCACGGTATTTAAAAACTCTAGCAGTGCTGCTGTGTCTGATCCACTCATACCAGCACAACACACACCACCACCATGTCAGTGTCACTGCAGTGCTGAGAATGATCCAACACCCAAATAATACCTACTCTGTGGTGGTCCTGTGGGGGTCCACTGAAGAACAGGGTGAAAGCAGGCTAGAAAAGTATGTAGAGAAATAGATGGACTACAGTCAGTAATTGTAGAACTACAAAGTGCTTCTATATGGTAAGTGGAGCTGATAAAATGGACAGTGAGTGTAAAAACAAGGAGGTGGATTTAATTATATGAATGTGTGTGTGTGTGTGTGTGTGTGTGTGTGTGTTGCTTTAATGAATGCTTTTTTAATGCAAAGTAGTTAAAAGGACTTTCGAATGGTCTCAGCTTTTCACTGTCAATCTTAGCTATTATATCTGATGTAAACACACCTACAGTGTTACAGGATCACTTAGCTGTTGTGGCCTATTATAGAAACACAGTATCTCTAGTCGTAGAGTAAGTAAAGACCTCTGGTCATAAGATCCTGGGTGCACACACACACACACACACACAGAAATGGCAGCAGATATGTGGGAACACCGTATGGTTACCTGTTATGTGAAACATGTTTAGTAGCATTTATATTTAAATTTATATTTAGTTTGACAATATTGTTGGTGCATAAACACACATATTGTTTATCACAAATAATGTCTTTTATTCAAAAGTTAATTAATCTTCAACATACCCTCTCACTGTAACCCTATCTCTCACCTAATAGTCATTCTCTCTAACCTTTACCTTCCCTTGTGTCGATGTCCAGTGTAAATGAACAATGTCATCACCATGAGACAGGAAGCTGGAAATATGACAGCACAGCACAGGGGTCATACATTCCATCCATGCTTCAAAAACAAGTCCAAGGGAGAACCAAAGGTCATACATGGGACTTTGCAGTGCAGTGACATTGCCGCTTGCTTAATACTGTCTATAATGGGGTGGCCTAAATAATATGTTGAGGAACTCTTGGCTCTTGCTAGGGGGGTCAGTCAGGCTGTGTATGTGTGTGCTTGCCAACAAGGTAGCTCAAATAAGCACTGACTAGAGAGGGACAAAATGTGTGAAAGGTCAAGGTGAATCAGATTTTGGCAAACAAAGAAACTCCTTTGCCTAACTTGTATTTGGATAAACATACAATCATGCACATAGATCCACAAATGCTGCATTATACAACTGTTTTTCCCATTTTTTAAAATCTTTATTGGCATGCCAGGGGAGTGCTGTGTTGCCAAAGCAGTACATTGTAAATGGAGTAATTAAACACGATTATAAAAAATCAATAGGAATGGAAGATAAGACTAGATAAGTGAAGCTATGGGTTCAGAGCTGCTGTTTCTCTGATATGATGGCAGTGATAAGGAAACTGAGCTATTATGTCTACTTTCTCTTTTCACCTAGTAAAATGTTATTTTATTGGAAGGTGAGGAAAAATAATAAAATCTAATAATTGTAACAATATTATAATATTACAATTAATAATGCAAACAACTGCTTTCTTATGAAAAATATCATTTAGTTCATGAGTTGTCAGATTAACATGTTTGCCATAACACATATCAAGAAAGTTAATCAATATACAGTAAAGTGTATTTTGTCATTTGCCAGCGCTGCTTGCAATTCAGTTGTGATGCTGTTCCTCCATTCGGTAACCCTTAAATAATAATGGTTGGTATAACACCAACATCTCGTAGTTTCGAATCTTAGCTCTGCTATCCGGCAGGCTGGGCGCCTACATAAGCAATAATTGGCTGTTGTTCATACAGAGTGGGAGCCAGATAGGGATGCAATTACAACCTCTGCTGGCTGATTGATGGCACCTGCACAGAAACGAGGGATAATGCGTCGATCAGGGTGTGGCTCTCTGTATACAAAGCTGATCCGCATATGAACTTGTGCAGGTGAAAAGATGCAGTCGGCTACTGCACGTGTCGGAGGGGGCATGTGTCAGTCTTGGCTCTCCTCAATGGTCTAGATCAGCATCAGTAGAGAGGAAGCGTAATGCAATTGGGTAATTGGATACGTTAAAGTCGGGAGAAAAACGGGAGAAAATGCATAAACTAAATTAGATTAAAAAAAATAATAATAACGGTTATTCACTGGGTTTTTGATTGAGCATGGTGCTTCATTTTTACTCAGGTAGAGTGCTATTGGGCAGTGGTCTGATTATATTTTCTGAAACTATCTGTTATGTCATAGTCTACAACACTGCTGTCCAGTGAGTAGCAATATGTACAATTTCCTCTTGCTCTCCTATTGATATAAAAACCAAGACTTTTACATACACTATATGGAAAAAAGAATTGGGACACCTACAT
This sequence comes from Trichomycterus rosablanca, assembly GCF_030014385.1. Lineage (NCBI taxonomy): Eukaryota > Metazoa > Chordata > Actinopteri > Siluriformes > Trichomycteridae > Trichomycterus > Trichomycterus rosablanca. Next base: position 57,406,849 of record NC_085988.1, on the reverse strand, counting down.
ATTACACTGATAGGAGCTTTAATGACATCCCATTCTAAATCCATTGGCATTAATATGAAATTGTGTCTGTAGGAATTTTTGCCCATTCATCCAGAAAAGCATGTGTGAGATCAGACGCTGATGTTGGACCAGAGGGCCTGGCTCGCAAACTCTGTTTAAGTTAGCCCAAAGTTGTTTAGTGGGGTTGAGATCACTAGACCACCAGTCAAGGTCTTCCACACCAAACTCACCCAGCCATGCATTTATGGACCTTTTTTTGTGCACTGGGGCACAGTCATGCTGGAACAGAAATTGCCTTCCCTAAACTCCACAAAGCTGAAAGCATACAATTGTCCTAATGTCTAAGATTTTTCTTTACTGGAACTAAGGGGTCTAGATGAACACCTCAAAAACAACCCAAAGCATTATTCCACCTCCAAAAAACTTTACACTTAGTACAGTGTAGTTATACAGGTAACGTTCTCCTGGCAAACCCTGACTCACCCAGCAGACTGGTAGATAGAAAAGCATGACTCCACAGTTCTCATTTCCACTGCACCAGTAGTCCAGTGGTGGCATGCTTTACACTACTCTATCCAAAGTTGGTGATGTAAGGCTTGCCTGCAGCTGCTTGACCATTGAAAACCGGGCCATGAAGCTGCTAGCACACAGTTTTTCTGCTGATGTTAATGCCAAAGGAGGTTTGGAACTCTGCAGTTATTGAGTCAGCAGAGTGCTGGTGACTTATATGCACCATGCGCCTCAGCACTTGGCAACCACTATCTGTAACTTTACATGGTTTGCTACTTTCGTGGTTCCTGGAAGTACTGCAATTAAATTTAGTGAGCTCTTTAGAATGACCAGTTTTTTTCACAGTTGACAGGCAGACTGCATGGTTAGGTGATTGATGGTATACACATCTGTGACTGAATTAAACACCTAGATTCAGTAATTAAGCGATGTGTCCCAATATTTTTCTCCATATAGCGTATTTCAAATATTTTCTTCCATTGCTGTTAAACGTACATTTAACACTCTCAGAGAGTACTTTCTCTCTCTGTCTCGATCTGCATGTTCACAGTAGATGCCTAATGTTCCATTTATAGCAGTGGCATGTCTACATAGTGCAGAAAAGCAGTGCCACATATGTCAAATATGGCTATGAAATTTTTCACCGGACCAAAGGCCAACACCAGCTACAGTGAAAGCTATAATGCCTAGACACGTACTTAACCCACATGTCTTTCTGTCTGACCCTGGCTCTGTTGGCTTGCTTTTAGAACAAATAACTGAATGAAAATGGTCCCAGAATGGGCACAAGCAATGGGCTGTATCCAGGGAGCCACCCCTGATATTTTGCTTAATTATAGCCATATACAGTACTACAAAAATTGACAGTATACCAGTATGTGTATTATTTGTATCAGAAACTAACAGCATACTAACTTTGCACCCAAATTAGTAACCGACAATTCCCACCCAAGTTAAACCTAAACATATAGTAGGTACACTTTCCTTGCAAATGACAATGGATATAATATCAGGTTTGGGATTTCAGTAATTTCTGCACTTTTACACTAATTTTTACACTGATTTAAGTGTAAGTTGTGGGTATTCTAAAATAGGCTATATCAAAAATACACACGGCGCCCAGGTGGTGCAGCAGGATATTCCACTAGCAGATCAGTGCCGAGATTCTGAACTGCCTGCAGCAGATACTAATTGGCCACCATATCTGCTAGGGCGGGCTGACCAGACTATGTGTGGGTGGGATCTTCAAACGCTGTGTAAGGACCCTGATTGGTGGAGGAGACGGCTGTGCAGAATGCAGGGGCAAGAAGGGGAGGGCTGTGCACATGTCGGAAGAGGCTTGGGCAGCGACATGCTCTTCTCTGATGCAATTGGGTATCCCCCAGCAGCGGAAGACAAACTGAGTGCGCTAAATCGGGAGGAAAATGGGGAGAAAATGCATTAAAAAATTACACACAATATATTTAGGCCCTTTGACTTCATTTTTAGTGACTTTCCACTTTACTGTGTTGTCGATGTAATTAATAGATGTTGTAGATGTAAATTAATGTATTTCCATTTCCACCCATGAATCTAGACTTAATCAACCATAATTTCATTTCATTTGTATCATAAAATAATATCTGAGGCTTTGAGTGTTCCCAGGATATTGGTGACCTTCTTACAGTTTTCTTCTTAAGTTGTCTGGCCAGTAGTTAAGGAGGTAAGAAGAAACCGAAAGGTCACTTCAAAAAGAACTGGGAGAACCTGTTGGACGGACAACCACATCTGCAGCACTACATAAATCAGACATATATGACAGAATGGCAAGATGAAAGCCACTGTTGAGTAAAAAGCATATGACAGTCTTCTTTAAAGTTGGCTAAATGGCATGTAAAGTGAAAAGATACTGTATTTCTGAACAGTTTTATGGAGTGCTGCAAAGATGGTTGTCCATCCAACAGGTTTTCCATTACACTATACACTAATCAGCAATAACATTAAAACCACTTCCTTGTTTCTACACTCACTGTCCATTTTATCAGCTCCACTTACCATATAGGAGCCCTTTGTAGTTCTACAATTACTGACTGTAGTCCATCTGTTTCTCTACATACTTTTTTAGCCTACTTTGACACTTTTCTTCAATAGTCAGGACCCCCACAGAGCAGGTATTATTTAGGTGGTGGATAATTCTCAGCTCTGCAGTGACACGGACATGGTGGTGGTGTGTTAGTGTGTGTTGTGCTGGTATGAGTGGATCAGACACAGCAGCACTGCTGGAGTTTTTAAATACCGTGTCCACTCACTGTCCACTCTATTAGACAATCCTACCTAGTTCGTCCACCTTGTAGATGTAAAAGTCAGAGACGATCGCTCATCTATTGCTGCTGTTTGAGTTGGTCATCTTTAAGACCTTCATCAGTGGTCACAGGACGCTGCCCAGGGGGCGCTGTTGGCTGGATATATTTTTGGTTGGTGGACTATTCTCAGTCCAGCAGTGACACACCACCACTATGTCAGTGTCACTGCAGTGCTGAGAATGATCCACCACCTAAATAATACCTACTCTGTAGTGGTCCTGGGAGAGTCCTGGCCATTAAAAAACAGTATGAAAGGAGGCTAACAAAGCATGCAAAGAAACAGATGGACTACAGTCAGTAATTGTAGAACTACAAAGTGCTTCTATATGGTAAGTGAAGCAGATAAAATGGACACTGAGTGTAGAAACAAGGAGATGGTTTTAATGTTATGGCTAATCAGTGTATAGCCTACAGTATTTGGACACCTTGTCATGAGCTTATTGGACATCCCATTTCAAAAGCCACTGGTATTACAAGAGTGACCTCTATGTTATCCTTTCAGCTATAACAACAGCAACTATTTTAGGAAAGCTTTTCACAAGACTTCGAAGTATGTCTACAGGAATTTGGGCCTATTCATTAAAAAGTACATTTGTATGGCTGGGCACTGATGCTGGTCAATTTTATTCAGGTCAGGGTGGCGGTGGCCTGGTTTTACCAGGAAAACTGGGCACAAAGGCAGAAATACACTGTACAGGGTGGGAATCCATTGAAGGATTAGAATAAATTTTACATTTGTCTGCAGTACAAAATAATTGTCAAAAAACATTATTATTTTTAAACGTTATTATTACTATTATTATTATTGTCAGTAATAAAACTACAGGAACTATAGTCCTGTAGAACAGTAATAACAGAAATGTTTTTGTTGTTCAATGTAATTCACATGATACACGGCAAAAACGCTTTTAATAATGCAGATCTAGAGTCTTTCAAGACAACTTCAGAGTGGCACTGAGTAAGAAAAGCATTTTACTGCAAACACTGCGACTGAGTTAGTCCATGGGTCATCTCATCCAGTCCTTAGCAACACAGATTTTTTTGCCTTTGGGTTGTTTTACTCAAGTGTGTATGACCAATGCCAATCTGCCAGTATTTTTTCTTACAAAAGATTCCCCCTCACATGTTTAACCCATATATGTTTCAAACTACTGGTGTCTTTACAAGTCTTTACAAGACCAAAAAAGATATAAAAGGAAGACCCAGTTGCTATTTCTGCACTGTGCTGACCAACTAGCCTTACAATCATGTATAACTTACTGTGCTTAATATTGTCACAGGATTTCCCTACAATAATCCCCTCTTTGAGGCTTAATAGCCCTACCTATAGACAACCAATACACCAGACTTTGCAGAATGATTAATTAATATAATGGAAACAATGTAGTATATAATCTAATAGGTATAAAGAATATGTTTGTTGATTGGCTCAGTCAATAGTTATCAATCATATATATATCAATCATATGCACTAGAAGCACTTTTTAGTTCTACAATTACTGACTGTAGTCCATCTGTTTCTCTACATACTTTTTTAGCCTGCTTTTATCCTGTTCTTCAATGGTCAGGACCCCCACAGGACCACTACAGAGCAGGTATTATTCGGGTGGTGGATCATTCTCAGCACTGCAGTGACACTGACACTGGTAGTGCGTTAGCGTGTGTTGTGCTGGTATGAGTGGATAAGACACATCAGCGCTGCTGGAGTTTTTAAATACCTCATTGTCACTGCTGGACTGAGAAAATATCCAGCCAACAGCACCCCATGGGCCACTGATGAAGGTCTAGAAGATGACCAACTCAAACAGCAGCAATAGATGAGCGATCGTCTTTGACTTTACATCTACAAGGTGGACCAATTAGATAGGAGTGTCTAATAGAGTGAACAGTAAGTGGACACGGTATTTAAAAACTCCATCAGCGCTGCTGTGTCTTATCCACTCATACCAGCACAACACACACTAACACACCACCACCATGTCAGTGTGACTGCACTGCACTGCACTGCAGTGCTGGGAATGATCCAACACCTAAATAATACCTACTATGTGGTGGACCTGGGAGGGTCCTGACCATTGAAGAACAGCATGATAGGGGGCTAAAAAAAGTATGTAGAGAAACAGATGGACTACAGTCAGTAATTGTAGAACTAAAAAGTGCTTCTAGTGCATATGATTGATATATATATGATTGATAACTATTGACTGAGCCAATCAACAAACATATTCTTTATACCTATTAGATTATATACTACATTGTTTCCATTATATTAATTAATCATTCTGCAAAGTCCTTTACTATTTGGACCAGGTAATTTAGTTTTTACCCCTCTGATTGCGTTGCATTTTTCCCAGAGTAAGGAGTTATATTCTATTTATACTGTGTGGCTTTAGGCCATTCACTGTTGTTACCCTTATCTATTCTTTCATTTACAATGTCACTACTTGAATCCCTATTGGCTCTATTTAAAATCATCCATCTTTACACACTCCTCACTCACCAGGAGTTATCAGTTGCTCATTAATTTTTCAGCTACTAGAACATCACAACCCCATACTCAGGAGGCCAGGATATTTTTACCTAGGCTTTACACCTACTGGAACTTTCATCTGCCCATACAGACTTCTAATTTTAAAAGCTTTTCTCCTAATGCTTCTCTCTAAGCTATTGTTTTAGAACGGTATCCACAGGAAGATCAATAGGAATTAGGAATAGGAAAAATGTGACCTCTACCCCGAGGATTTGTTTATGTGCAACCTTACCTTTACCCTTGTAGGATGATCAGAAACACAGCTTTACAAAGAATAGATCTTAATGCATGTAACAAATTAATAAAGTTTTGACAAGGAGTAGTGTTTTACCTTTCTACCTATGCTTTTAACCTATGCCAACTGTAGAAGCAACAAGTGCTTACCTACTTTGGGCATCTTAGTTTGTCCAGGTCATCCCTTGTCAGGATCAGACAAACCAGCTTTTTTTCCTTGTATGTAATGCCAAATCTTTGTTTGTAATGCCAAATGTTGTAGAAAAAAATTCAAATAATTCTGGAGATTAATGGTCTTTATATAAGACGTATAAAATGTGTTAAATGAGTTTTCCAAAGTATTCTTAGTGTGTTTGCTTGATAACACTTAGAACTCTCCAAAAAAGTTGATTGAAGATCTAGAAATGAAGCTAAAAATAATGCCTACAAAGCCGAGCAAGCCCACAACTGCACACTATTGCTTGAACAAACATGATCTGTATCACAGAATCATAAAAAGGAAACCGTTTCTGTGACCTTATCACAAAAGTCAAGATCTGAAGAATGCAAAACAATATTTAGATAGTCAAAGGCATTTCGAAAACAAATGCGGTGGACCAAAGTAAAGATTAAACTCTGGTCACAATCACTAAAGGTATGTTTGAAAAACAAAGAGCAGCGTGTAATAATGCTTACTGTGAAGCATGATAGTAAATCTGTTATGTTTTGCAGGTGTGTGGCAGCCCGTGACACAGGAAACATTGCAGAAATAAATTACACTAAATACCAGTAAATATAAAAATAGTTAAGAACTAAAGCTGAAAAGAAACTGGCATCTGGAGCATTTTTTTAATGGTCACAACAGTCCATCATTGAAAATCTTAGAACTAGAACTATTATTCAAGAACAGTGTGTAAAATAACTAAACCAAGAACAACAGTTATATCTGTGATATATTTAAAGAACATACTGATTTATTAATATTTCCAACTATTTTATTTAACATTACTTTACCGTGGTAGCTTTAAACTTGACGTCAGTTGGTTCTGGGAGTGGTGTTGAGTTTTAAGGTATTTTTCCCTATAAGGATGTATGGGAAACCTGTTAATGCATTCCATTGTTCTGTAGAATTGCATATATTTTAGGCTAATGTAAAATGATGGGGTTGTTTTTGACATGTATATACTGAAAATAACACAAATATTATATAAAAACACTGAAATATAATTGATAAACAAGCTTTTATTTTCTTTTACGATAAGCGTTTTAAAAAGCTGATTCTCACAATTTCTCAGAACCCTGAGCTATAACACAAGTGTTAAAGTAAAACAGGAGAAAATCCCAGCTAAACACAGATATATGTGGATACTTTCAGAGTGAATTTGACAGTTATCCCACACAAATGCAGATTCGTTTCATATGTGCACTTTGATGACGTTTTACTGCACAGCTCAAGCACTGAACAAAGCAACTGTTCATTAATAATAATTAGAAATTAAATCAATAAATTTAAGAAAAGGTTAACATGTTGAGTTTAAGGGTAATGTCCAGTTTAAAAGATTTTGAGTTGTCAAGTCAAATTTATTTATATAGCGCTTTTTACAATGGACATTGTCTCAAAGCAACTTTACAGAATCCAGGACCAACAGACCAAAAACCCCTGTGGAGCAAACCAAGGGTGACAGTGGCAAGGGAAAACTCCCTTAAAATTACAGGAAGAAACCTTGAGAGGAATCACACTCAGTAGGGACCCCCAACCTCTTTGGGTGGCCTGGAGGATACTTTAAATGAATAGGATTTACACAAATCATACATGCACAAAATTACATTGAACTGAAAGTTATAACTAGCAAAAAAATAATTGGAGTTCTTCATTGTTCAGTAGGGATGCATCGATACAATTTTTTCCCAAACGAGTACATGTATTTTTGTACTTGCCGATACCGATACCAATACCTATTTAGAATACCGTTTTTTTTTTAAACAAAAACACTTGTGAGAAGTGACGAGAAGTTTAATGATACCACGTCCAAAAATGCACGTCAACAAGTAGCGAGTGATCAAAGTGTTTGTGCGCTGATGTGATGAAATGAAGGAGGAAAATAAATGAATCTGAGTGGATTTGGCAACACGAATAGCATGGATTGTTCTGTAGTGAGTTGGAGGTTAATAAATATTTTTGCAATGTTGGTGTTTTGTTGTTATGTTTTGTAGAGAACGATCAGGTCAGAAATACTGTAAAACGTGTGTGTGCCGGTGTATTCTGATATAAACTATATTATCCCCGTCTCACCTTTTTACACTCCTCTCCTGCGTTTCCCCTCACACCGTATCCTGCGTTCTCATTGGCTGTTCGACATGTCACTCATTCCCAGTCGCACATCTCAGATCAGATATCTGACGCAGAGCCGTAGATTCTCTCTACCGCTCTGATCTGACGTGCTAGAAAACTTAGCGATCGAGAGCCGAGTTTTGATCGCCGAGCGAACGCCGAGTTGCTCCCGAGCCGGCAAATCTAGCGTCGACCAGTCGCCGAGCGAAAATCAGGGCAAAAACGAACTAGGCATAACGCAGCAACGTGCACTAGGCACACGGTATCGGATGTTTAGTATCGGAGCCTCGTTTGCGAGTACGAGTACAAGTTAATGAGCGCGGTATCAGGCAAATACCCGGTACCAGTATCGGTACTCATGCATCTCTATTGTTCAGTCCAGTCTGTGATAAAGTCTGTTATAAGTTCTGGACATTTTTGGTGCAAACACACCAGGTTCCCATCCCATCAAGGGGATGTTGAGTTACAAGGTACCACTGCAATTTTATATAAAGTAACATTTGTGGTAAGATGCTATTTTTATTCTATAATTTGCTGCAAAGGTTTTAACTTTTTACTTTAAAATTCGACAAAATATGTATTTTGTAAAGATAAAAGATAAAATAAATAAAAAAAAACTACTGGACCTATAAATTTAAAACTTGAATCTTTAAACATAACTTCTCTTCTAATTGTGAATACTAGTACTTAAGCATTTTACATAAAAATAAATATGCCTTAAAAAGTTAGAAAGAAAAAAATTAAACATAGGCAATCTGATTTTTACAGAATATATAGAAATAGAAAACATTAAAATGTTTTTAATATTTATTATTGCTGTAGGATTATAATTTATTTAACTTGTTTTTCAGATGTTGTTAATAATGTAAGACATTTAAGCCTTCCAGTCTGGTATGGAAATTGTACAGCCGCTCTTTTTCATTTCTTTTAAAAAACAAACAAACAAAAGAAAAAACACTTTGGTTCTAACAGGGTTTTAGCAGATTTGTGTTCTTGGACTGTTATGTACATAAACTAGAGTAATGAAATATTTACTACTGAAGCACTTCTGTAAGTCGCTCTGGATAAGAGCGTCTGCTAAATGCCGAAAATGAAAATGTACATGTACAGCCTCAGACCAGAAACCCCTTCAGAGAGTAGTGAGGATGGCGGAGAGAATCATCAGAACCTCACTCCCTTCCATACAACAATTATACCAGTCACACTGCCTCAGAAGAGCAATCAAGATAGTTAGTGACCCCACACACCCGGCCTATGGACTGTTCAGCCTTCCCTCTGGCAAACGCTACCGCAGCATGCAATGCAGAACTGCCAGACTCAGCAAGAGCTTCTTTCCACAAGCCACCAGATTACTCAACTCCCTGTAACAGCACACACAACATACCTGGTCACACTTACAGACTGTCTAAAAAAAATTTTTTTTATTAAGAGTTAATACCTACATCATGCTGCTACTTTTTTTTAAGTATTTAACACCAAACATTTTATTTTATTTATTACTTCACCGGTGGCATGTTTACAGTAACACTGTGCAATAACAATTACCTCACCACTGCTAATTATGTGCAATATTTTTTACTTAATGTGTATATACTTTTTTTTTTACTTTACTTAATGTGTATATATTTTCTTTACTTTACTTAACGTGTATTTTATGTCTGTCTACAATGTCTGTGCAATTTTTTTTACTAAACGTACTTTTTCTTTTTAAACTTAACGTATATTTTGTCTTGTATATGCTCTTGTTATATTTTGCACATTGGAGCTTGAGAAACACAATCTCGTTCAGCTGTGCACTCCTAGTTGTATAGTCCGTATGACAGTAAAGTTCACTTTGACTTTTTTTGACTTTGACATTTATTTACAACTGGTAAAATGTCCTTTTATGTCAGTACTTAAGCATTTTACATAAAAAGAAATATGCCTTATAAAGTTAGAAAGAAAAAATTTGAACATAGGCAATCTGATTTTTACAGAATATATAGAAATAAAAAACATTAAATTGTTTTTAACATTTCTTACTGTTGTAAGATTATAATTTATTTAACTTGTTTTTTCTCAGGTTGTTAATAATTTAAGACATTTATTTACATGTATTTTATATCAGCACTTTACATTAATTAAATGTCTTATAAAGTAGAAAAAATAAAATAGAAAACATTAAAATGTTTTTAATATTTATTAAAACAGCAAACATTAAAATGTTTTTAATATTTATTACTGTTGTAAGATTATAATTTATTTAACTTGTTTTCAGAGGTTGTTAATAATTTAAGACATTTATTTACATGTATTTTATATCAGCACTTTACATTAATTAAATGTCTTATAAAGTAAAAAAAAAAAATAGAAAACATTAAAATGTTTTTAATATTTATTACTGTTGTAAGATTATAATTTATTTAACTTGTTTTCAGAGGTTGTTAATAATTTAAGACATTTATTTACAACTGGTAAAATGGTTAATAGTTGATTCTTACAATTAAAACTTTTTTGTTTAGCACATACCACAGACGTGGCCTCTTCTTATCACGAAGAGAAGCTCTATTGAAAATTCAGATGGTTAAAAAATGAGTAATGGGTGCTATTAATTCAATGCACCTAATCTAACAATTTGTTAGAATAGCACATAGTCATTAACACAATGGGTGAAACCAAAAGGCAAATATTTGGTCCTGGCTGAGAGAGTAAGTTATGCGATTTGTTTTATCAGAGTCTGATTTTCCACCCACAGGAATTATAAGAGTGTGAAGAAAGTTGCGTGCAGCTTTTTAGCTATAAGCACCTGTGTTTACCTACATCAGTAACATTTACGTAACACGGTATTGTCTTATATCCAAACTGTGTTAAGACAGCTGCAGTACTGATAATCTTTTTTGTTTAGAGTGTAATTATTTTGTACTGTGTTACTCTTTATGCATATCATGGTGCATTTTATTCATACTTTTTTTCTGATTTTATATATTGTTTGTGCCATTTTTGTTGCCACAAACTCTATAAGCTTCTCCACAGCACCACTAGCAAATGGATTATTTGGAGAGCAAATAAAGCCCTACCTGATTCCTTTAACAAAGGTTATTTAATTCAATAAAGCTAAACATAAAAGCTACATGTCTAGGAAATACATTAATAAATGAGAAATGAGCACGCTATACAATCAGGAACATGTGTCTTAGTAATATAACAGAAATTATTTTAGCCTAGGAGCAATAATCAGCAGGGTCAAAAAGGTTAATTTTGTAGTATCTGACTAACTTATAAACGTCATTACATTCACTGTAAGGGTTTAGTAGATTAAATCTTATTAAATCGAACGATTTTGTTTTAATTTTTCACATTTCCCAAGCAAGCAACCATTTTTAATCATTTAAAAAATTTATAACCTTCTTGTACACAGCAATCCCTTTTTTGCTTTCACCTATTACTTTGTTGAGTTTTGATTCAAGTATACTACAAACACAGCTGTTTAGTTCTACACCAATGAGGCATAACATTATGACCACTTTCCTTATATTGTGTTGGACCCCTTTTGCTACCAAAACAGCCCTGACCCGTCGAGGCATGGAGTCTGACACCTTTCTATCAGAACCAGCATTAACTTCTTCAGCAATTTGAGCTACAGTAGCTCGTCTGTTGGAATCGGACCACACAGGCCAGCCTTCGCTCCCCACGTGCATCAATGTGTCTTGGCCACCCATGACCCTGTCGCTGGTTCACCACTGTTCCTTCCTTGGACCACTTTTGATAGATACTGACCACTGCAGACTGCAACACCACACAAGAGCTGCAGTTTTGGAGATGCTCTGACCCAGTCGTCTAGCCCTTGTCAAACTTGCTCAAATCCTTATGCTTGCTTATTTTTCCTGCTTCTAACACATCAACTTTGAGGATAAAATGTTCACTTGCTGCCTAATATATCCCACACAGGTGCTGTGATGAAGAGATAATCAGTGTTATTCACTTCACCTGTCAGTGGTCATAATGTTATGCCTCGTCGATGTATTACCTTCTCCATGTTCATGTGCTTTGCCATCACAGTAGGTTGGACCTTTAAATAAAGTCTACCCTCCTTTGTAATAAAATATGTCATTGGAAGAATTAACTTTATTAAACCACGTAACTGTAAAACATAGCAGTCTTACTTGTTCTGATACATTTCTAATGTACCTTCATACTCACTTTGGAGCTGAAAAGCCAATCAGTGGACTCATCTGACCACATATTTCTACTGTCTTAAGGTTCACAAGCACAGACCCAGAGAACTTGACAGCATAAATGCATAGAATTGATGTTTGGCTTTGTTGTTGCATAGTTTCAGGCTGCATTGTTGATACAGTCAGTGGTAGACTGTGTTAAGTGACTGTGTGTTTTGAGAAGTGCTTCATCTGTGGCTTCATTTATCACAGTTGCATGATGGTGTTCATGCAGTGCCATCTGATGTGTACACTGACCTGTAACCAATATATCTACTTATTGTGTAATGTTTTAAAATGGTGTAGCAATGACCTTATATTCACAAAATAGAATTAAGTTGGTTGGCCAAAACATGAAGTTATTCATTTGTACATTTGTCAGTTAAATAAAGGTTTAAAAGAATTGACAAATCACAGATTCCTGTTTTTACTGCATTAGCACTAGTAACCAACCTGTTACTGTAGCAACCACCATCCCCTATATCCTACTAGCCACCTAGCAACACCCTTACAACCACTTGGACTACTTTGGCAACTGCATGGCAACACCTTAGCAGTCACCAGATGACAGCTTAACAACCACCCCATACATGTTGTCTTTGTCTTAGTAATTTGAAAGTATGTTTAAATTACTTTATTAATTCCATGCATTGTACGTCTGTAAGTTATTCAGTGGATTAAATGTTCACAATTAAATTAAGCAGGTGAAGCTTATGCATACAAAAAATGAAACCCTTTAAATGCAATGCCAAATAGCCTGGTTAAATAATGTTTTTCTTCCCATTAAAGTGGTTCAAATTGGTCCCTCTTTATGACACTGGTTAGTAATTGCCAGCTGCAAGGACATCAGTTTGACATATTTATTGATGAACAATTAACCTGGACATGAAGCATCTTCCAACATGAAGCATCCTTTAACCAGTAGTGTGCACACTGTTGAAAATAATACATTGTAAACACAACAGTTAAATAGTCAAACTTTCCACTGCACAGACACATAGCTGTGTCACCACCATTAGAACATTGAATCAATGTGTCAACATAATAAAATTAAACTAAGTGGAAACAAAGAGAGAAAGATATGTGGATCACAGTGGAGAAGGAATGCCTCAGTGTCTGATTAACTTGTGTACCTTTTAATTGGAATGTTTGCTCCAACAAAAAGAACTTAAGAATTTAAGAACTTAAGAACTTTAGAATTTAAGAACTAATTGTTATGGTCAAAATGATGTAGCTGTGCCAAATCAGAAAAAGTTGGGACAGCATGGACAATGCAAATAATAAAAAAACACAGAGTTTCTTACATTTACTTTGACTTTTATTTGATTGCAGACAGGATGAACCTGAGATATTTCATGTTTTGTCAGATCAACTTCATTTTATTTATTAATAAACATCCATTCCTGCATTTCAGGTCTGCAACACATTCCAAAGAAAGTTGGGACAGTAAAGCATTTACCACTTTGTAATGTTGCCATTTCTTTTCACAACACTTAAAAGATGTTTTGGCACCGAGGAGACCAAGTGATTAAGTGTTTCAGCTTTTATTTTGTCCCATTCTTCCTGCAAACACGCCTTAAGATGTGCAACAGTACGGGGTCGTCATTATGGCATTTTTCGTTTTAAAATTCTTCCCAATTCTCTTTTGGGAACAGGTCAGGACTGCAGGCAGGCCAGTCCAGTACCCGTACCCTCTTCTTCCGCAGCCATGTCTTGGTGGTTTTGCATTGTCTTGTTGAAAAATGCATGGACGTCCCTGGAAAAAATGACTGCTTGAAGGCAGCATATGTTGCTCTAAGATCTCAATGTACTTTTCTGCATTAATGCTGCATCACAGAAGTGTAAATTACCTTTGTCAAGGGCACTGACACAGCCCCATACCATGACAGACCCTGGCTTTTGGACTTTGCTGACAACAGTCTGGATGGTCCTTTTCGTCTTTGGTCCGAAGCGCACGGCGTCCATTTTTTCCAAAAAAGACCTGGAATGCTGATTCATCTGACCACAATAAACATTTCCACTTTGTGATGGTCCATCCTAGATGCCTCCAAGCCCAGAGAAGTCAACACCGCTTCTGGACATTTCTTCTGGTTAACATAAGGCTTCTTTTTTACACAGTAAAGTTTTAAGTAGCATTTGTGCATGTAACTCTGTATTGTAGTGCTTGACAAAGATTTGCCAAAGTAATCCCTCACCCATGTGGTTATATCAGCTATTTTTAAGAGGCGGTTCTTGATGCAGTGCCATCTGAGGGAATCAAAGATCACAGGCTTTCAACTTAAGCTTGGACCTTTAGCCTTTACGCACTGAAATTCCCCCTGATTCCTTGAATCATTTAATGATATTATGCACTGTAGAGGGAGAAATATGCAAATCCCTTCCAGTCTTTCAATGAGGTACATTGTTTTTAAACATTTCTCTAATTTCTCATGCATTTGTTGACAAACTGGAGATCCTCTGATCATCTTTGCTCATCAAAGACTCAGCCTTTCCTGGATGCTGCTTTTGTACCAAACCATGATTACAATCACCTGTTGACATCACCTGTTTGGAATCACATCATTATTTAGTTTTTTCACCTTATTACTAGCCCTAACTTGCCCTCATCCCAACTTTTTTTGGAATGTGTTGCAGGCCTGAAATGCAGGAATGGAGGTATAATAACAAATTAAATGAAGTTGAGCAGATAAAACATGAAATATCTTGGGTTCAAACTGTCTGCAATCAAATAAAAGTCAAAGTAAATGTAAGGAACACTGCATTTTTATTTTATTTGCATTTTCCATCCTGTCCCAACTTTTTCTGATTTAGGGTTGTATATATAAATGTGTCAGAGTGCTAATAATTGTGACCTATGTAAATAAAAAGTGGGTCTCAGATCAGCATAAATGAACAGCTTACCCTTTCCATGAATACCATAGATCAGATTTCCTCATAAGGTCAGGTTGCCCCTATGGCAACATGCCAAACATAAATTTAGTTAAAGATAAAAGAATTTAAATAAACATGACTGATTTAAAGTTTCTAATTATATTTTTGTATTTGAAAAAAAGGCCAAATTTATTACACCTTAAGTGTTTGAGAAATGGAAACAACACCTTGTCAACAAAGATAAATAGCACAGTGATAATGTGCTATATATAGCATTTTTTATATGAATGTTTTATATGAATAGCACATTATATGAATGTGCATTATATAGCATTTTTTAGGAATAAAACCACTTCACAGCAGAAATCTATAAGAAAAGCACACAAGACATAATAACAGTCAGATGTTAATCTGTAGCAACTTGTGTTTAAATGAAAGAACACTCAGTGTTTGACTTTACAGCATTTTAAAATATATGATAATATTTAAATGTAAGATTTCTTTATATAATATATATATATATATATATATACAATAGTGTTCAAAAAAATAGCAGTGGTTTTAAAAAAGTGAATAAAGCACAAAATCATTATGATAACTATTATTTCCATAAATGCAAATGCACTGAAAATACTCCACTTTCAATTCTAAATCAAAACATTAACATAATTTAGCCAGTTTGTGTTCATCCTTTACAGAAAGTTAAGAAAAATGAATATTAGGCTGTTCAAAAAAAAATAGCAGTGCCAGCATTTTTCTTTAAAAACTCAAAAAATGTATCTATAAACTGAAAAAAATGTTTGAGGTTTCACTTTACTTTAATATTTAACTAATAATAATGAATATTTAGTGGCATAACAATTGTTTCTGAGATCTGTGTTGCATGGAGTCGACCAACTTCTGGCTCCTCTGAACAGGTATCCAGTCCAGGATGATTAGACGACATTCCACAGTTCTTCTGCAATTTTTGGGTTTTGCCTCAAAAAAACGTGTTTCAGATATCAGAACACAAGTTCTCTCTGGGACTGAAGTCAGGGGATTGGGCTGGTCACTCTATTACCTCAATCTTGTTTGTCTGTAACCAGGATGGTTTGGGTCATTGTCATGTTGAAACACCCATTTTAAGGACATTTCTTCTTTGACATAGGGCAACATGATCTCCTCAAGTATTCTGATATATTTAAACTGATCCATGATCCCTCGTATGTGATAAATAGGCCTAACACCATGGTATGATAAACATCCCCATATCATCATTTTGTACCACCGTGCTTTACTACCTTCACAGTGTACTGTGGCTTGAATTCAGTGATTGGGGGTCGTCTGACATACTGTCTACGTCCACTAGACCCAAAAAGAACAATTTTGCTTTTACCAGTCCACAAAATGTTGAGCCATTTCTCTTTGGACCAGTCAATGTGTTCCTTGGCAGATTTGAACCCATTCAGGAAACGTCTTTTTCTTAACAATGGGACTTTGCAAGGAGTTCTTGCTGGTGAATTGGCTTCACTTAATCATCTTCTGTACTCACTGCTAACTTCAGATGTTCCTTGATCTTTCTGGAGGTGATCACTGGCTGAGTATTTGCTATTTTGGCTAATCTTCGATCCTTTCGAACAGTAGTTCCACGCTTCCTTCTGCGTCTTTCAGGTTTTGGTTGTCACTTCAAGGCATTTGAGATCATTTTAGCTGAGCAGCCTAGAATTTGCTGCACTTCTCTGTATGTTTTTTCCTCCACAATCAACTTTTTAATAAAAGTACGCTGTTCATCAGAACAATGTCTGGAACAACCCATTTTACCCAGTATTTCAGAAGGAAATGCGCTATGACCAACCTGTGCAACATTTGCCACCCTCCTACCTTAAATAAGTGCCAAAATTGACACCCGTTCTTCTGTAGAATGAATGACTTCACCAATTAAACACCTCACTGCTATTATTTTGAACAACCCACTTTCAATCAATGCTTCGATTACTCAGAATGAGCGGCATGCATGTCCTAATTGTTGGGTTTGTTTTGTTGTCATTACTCTACTACACTTTCAAGTCAATTTTTTGCTATGTAGAAATATCACTTCTACTAAAAACAGTGATTTATCAGGTTAATGGTGTTGGACTGCTATTTTTTTGAACACCACTGTATATACAGGGGTTGGACAAAATAACTGAAACACCTGGTTTTAGACCACAATAATTTATTAGTATGGTGTATAGGGCCTGCTTTTGCGGCCAATACAGCGTCAATTCGTCTTGGAAATGACATATACAAGTCCTGCACAGTGGTCAGAGGGATTTTAAGCCATTCTTCTTGCAGGATAGTGGCCAGGTCACTACGTGATGCTGGTGGAGGAAAACGTTTCCTGACTCGCTTCTCCAAAACACCCCAAAGTGGCTCAATAATATTTAGATCTGGTGACTGTGCAGGCCATGGGAGATGTTCAACTTCACTTTCATGTTCATCAAACCAATCTTTCACCAGTCTTGCTGTGTGTATTGGTGCATTGTCATCCTGATACACGGCACCGCCATTGGATGCACATGGTCCTCCAGAATGGTTCGGTAGTCCTTGGCAGTGACGCGCCCATCTAGCACAAGTATTGGGCCAAGAGAATGCCATGATATGGCAGCCCAAACCATCACTGATCCACCCCCATGCTTCACTCTGGGCATGCAACAGTCTGGGTGGTACGCTTCTTTGGGGCTTCTCCACACCGTAACTCTCCCGGATGTGGGGAAAACAGTAAAGGTGGACTCATCAGAGAACAATACATGTTTCACATTGTCCACAGCCCAAGATTTGCGCTCCTTGCACCATTGAAACCGACGTTTGGCATTGGCACGAGTGACCAAAGGTTTGGCTATAGCAGCCCGGCCGTGTATATTGACCCTGTGGAGCTCCCGACGGACAGTTCTGGTGGAAACAGGAGAGTTGAGGTGCACATTTAATTCTGCCGTGATTTGGGCAGCCGTGGTTTTATGTTTTTTGGATACAATCCGGGTTAGCACCCGAACATCCCTTTCAGACAGCTTCCTCTTGCGTCCACAGTTAATCCTGTTGGATGTGGTTTGTCCTTCTTGGTGGTATGCTGACATTACCCTGGATACCGTGGCTCTTGATACATCACAAAGACTTGCTGTCTTGGTCACAGATGCGCCAGCAAGACGTGCACCAACAATTTGTCCTCTTTTGAACTCTGGTATGTCACCCATAATGTTGTGTGCATTGCAATATTTTGAGCAAAACTGTGCTCTTACCCTGCTAATTGAACCTTCACACTCTGCTCTTACTGGTGCAATGTGCAATTAATGAAGATTGGCCACCAGACTGGTCAAATTTAGCCATGAAACCTACCACACTAAAATGACAGGTGTTTCAGTTATTTTGTCCAACCCCTGTATATATATGATTTGTTTTCACTAACTGCTTCATTCTGATTAGGATTGTGGTGGGTTTGGCACCTGTTTCATCACTAGTGAAATGAAACCAGTGTGAGCCCTAAACTAAACCACTATAAAATGTAAAACAGTTTTAATAAATGAGTTTTATACTGCCAAGGTCATTTAAATAAACAGGGACTGATTTGCAGTCAGTGATTTAAAATTCACATGATTGTGTGTGTGCAAGAACAGAAACATGTCTGACAAATGCTAGTGAGTTGCTGGGTAGTTGCCAAGGTGTACTTGTTGTAATTGCTAAGGTTTTTTGGGGGTGGTTGCTAAGGTACAGCTAGACAGTTTCTATCATAGAGGTTGCTAAGCTGTTTCTTAGGTGTTTCAGGAGCTTTCTAGCATACTGGTGGGTGGTTGCTATGGTGTTCTAAGTGGTTGCTAGGTTGTGTGCAAATGTGTATGTGTGTAACGGTTTGTGGGCTAGACGGACAGGAGGGGCGGACACAAACGCGGAGATGTGTGAAAGAAAACTATATTTATTAATAATAAAGACAGGACAGAACACAGAACAAGATAAATGAAAACAAAACCAAACACACAACCTATGCTAAGCTAAACAAGAACTAGACAGGACTAAACAGACTGAACAGAACTAAACAGACTGGACAGGATGAAACAGACTGAACAAGACGAAACAGACTGAACAGGACGAACGGACAGGCGAAACAAAGACTAAACCGGCTAAACAGACTAAACAGGCTAACGGACAGGCTAAACAGGCTAACGGGGCTAAACAGGCTAACGGACAGGCTAAACAGGCTAACGGGGCTAAACAGGCTAACGGGGCAAACAAACAGGCTAAACAGGCTAACGGGGCTAAACAGGCTAACGGGGCAAACAAACAGGCTAAACAGACGAAACAGGTTAAACAGACGAAACAGGCGAAACCGACGAAACAGGTCAAACAGAGCAGACAGAGCAAACAGAGCAAACAGAGCAAACAGAGCAAACAGAGCAAACAGAGCAAACAGAGCAAACAGAGCGAGTACCAGGAGCCGAGATCCCAGACGCAAACAGAGTTACCATGCAATAGTCTCCAACCAGCCTTTCCCTGAGCCTCTCCTAAATAGTAGCAGCTGGGGCTAATTAGCCCCAGCTAACCAATCAGGAGAGGGAGGCTGGCTGGAGACTGGGGAGAGAAGGGCGTGGCACACTGGAGCACAGGATCACCCTGAGGCTCCAAGCGTGACAGTAGGCCCCTCCCCGAAGGCACGACTCCTGGCGTGCCCAAATACAAAACAAAAAGGAGGTCCTGGACCTTGAGGGGCAAATTCGAAGTCATTCAAAAAATTCTGAGGCAGGCATGACAAAAGTTCAGAAGCGCCGTCGGTGGGTGCTGATAAAGAACCAGGATCACCCTCTGGGGGTGCTGACTTGACAGGAGCGCCTTTGGAGACAGGAGTGCCATCAGGGGGCACCGACTCGGGAACAAGAGCGCCATCGGAGGGCGCCAATTTGGGAACAGAAGCACCATCAAAGGACACCAACTCTGGAACAGGAGCGCCATCAGGGGGCGCCAACTCAGGAACAGGAGTGCCGTCGGAGGACACCAACTCAGGAACAGAAGTGCCGTCGGAGGACACCAACTCAGGAACAGAAGTGCCGTCGGAGGACACCAACTCAGGAACAGAAGTGCCGTCGGAGGACACCAACTCAGGAACAGAAGTGCCGTCGGAGGACACCAACTCAGGAACAGAAGCGCCGTCGGAGGACACCAACTCGGGAACAGGAGCGCCATCGGGATGCGCCAACTCGGGAACAGGAGCGCCATCGGGATGCGCCAACTCGGGAACAGGAGCGCCATCGGGATGCGCCAACTCGGGAACAGGAGCGCCATCGGGATGCGCCAACTCGGGAACAGGAGCGCCATCGGGATGCGCCAACTCGGGAACAGGAGCGCCATCGGGATGCGCCAACTCGGGAACAGGAATCAACTGCGGTGAGCCTGGCGAAGAGGCTTCGGGAGTCAGCTGAGGTGAGCCTGGCGAAGAGGCTTCGGGAGTCAGCTGCGGTGAGCCTGGCGAAGAGGCTTCGGGAGTCAGCTGCGGTGAGCCTGGCGAAGAGGCTTCGGGAGTCAGCTGCGGTGAGCCTGGCGAAGAGGCTTCGGGAGTCAGCTGCGGTGAGCCTGGCGAAGAGGCTTCGGGAGTCAGCTGCGGTGAGCCTGGCGAAGAGGCCTCGGGAGTCAGCTGCGTTGAGCCTGGAGAAGAGGCGTCCGGAGTCAGCTGCGTGGACCCTTGAGAAGAGGCGTCCGGAGTCAGCTGCGTGGACCCTTGAGAAGAGGCGTCCGGAGTCAGCTGCGTGGACCCTTGAGAAGAGGCGTCCGGAGTCAGCTGCGTGGACCCTTGAGAAGAGGCGTCCGGAGTCAGCTGCGTGGACCCTTGAGAAGAGGCGTCCGGAGTCAGCTGCGTGGACCCTTGAGAAGAGGCGTCCGGAGTCAGCTGCGTGGACCCTTGAGAAGAGGCGTCCGGAGTCAGCTGCGAGGACCCTGGCGAAGAGGCGTCCGGAGTCAGCTGCGAGGACCCTGGCGAAGAGGCGTCCGGAGTCAGCTGCGAGGACCCTTGAGAGGCGTCCGAAGTCACTTGAGAAAACACTGGAGAAACGTCATTCAGCTGCGAGGACCCTGGAGAGGCGTCCGAAATCAGCTGCGAAAACACTGGAGAAACGTCATACAGCTGCGAGGACCCTGGAGAGGCGTCCGAAGTCAGCTGCGAAAATACTGGAGAAACGTCATTCAGCTGCGAGGACCCTGGAGAGGCGTCCGAAGTCAGCTGCGAAAACACTGGAGAAACGTCATACAGCTGCGAGGACCCTGGAGAGGCGTCCGAAGTCAGCTGCGAAAACACTGGAGAAGACTTGGAACTGTCACGAGCTTTATAATCGGGCACTGGCACCCGGACCACATCCTCAGTGGGCACTGGGGGAATTTTAACCTCCCCAGTGGGCACTGGATGCCGGGTATAAGCTGCAGTGGGCGCTTTGCTGCGTGAAAACTTGGCTCTCATGAGGCCCTCAAAATCCTTCACCGAGTTCAGCACAACTCCCCTGTCAGACCAAAGCTGCTTAGCCCACTCACGAGCAGCACCCCTCAGTCTAGACATCATAAATCGTACCTTGTCGATTTCAGTTGGCTGGGGGTCCAGAAGGTTCTGCAGGTAGAGCTGGCTCTGTAGAAGGAAGCCTTCAACACTATGGTTGCTTCCATCATAAGGAGCCGGCCTACTAAGCGGGAAGACCAGAGGAAATCTTATAGAGCCAAAGTCTGGGAATGAATAAACTAGCAACATCTCGCTGTGTCCTATTGGGGAGACTATTCTGTAACGGTTTGTGGGCTAGACGGACAGGAGGGGCGGACACAAACGCGGAGATGTGTGAAAGAAAACTATATTTATTAATAATAAAGACAGGACAGAACACAGAACAAGATAAATGAAAACAAAACCAAACACACAACCTATGCTAAGCTAAACAAGAACTAGACAGGACTAAACAGACTGAACAGAACTAAACAGACTGGACAGGATGAAACAGACTGAACAAGACGAAACAGACTGAACAGGACGAACGGACAGGCGAAACAAAGACTAAACCGGCTAAACAGACTAAACAGGCTAACGGACAGGCTAAACAGACTAACGGGGCTAAACAGGCTAACGGACAGGCTAAACAGGCTAACGGGGCTAAACAGGCTAACGGGGCAAACAAACAGGCTAAACAGGCTAACGGGGCTAAACAGGCTAACGGGGCAAACAAACAGGCTAAACAGGTTAAACAGACGAAACAGGCGAAACAGAGCAGACAGAGCAAACAGAGCAAACAGAGCAAACAGAGCAAACAGAGCAAACAGAGCAAACAGAGCAAACAGAGCAAACAGAGCGAGTACCAGGAGCCGAGATCCCAGACGCAAACAGAGTTACCATGCAATAGTCTCCAACCAGCCTTTCCCTGAGCCTCTCCTAAATAGTAGCAGCTGGGGCTAATTAGCCCCAGCTAACCAATCAGGAGAGGGAGGCTGGCTGGAGACTGGGGAGAGAAGGGCGTGGCACACTGGAGCACAGGATCACCCTGAGGCTCCAAGCGTGACAATGTGGGGGTAAACTTGAACGAAAGACATGCATTTCCTGAAGAAATGTGTGTGATTGCGGTTTAGCAGTGGTAGAGTATGTGGGGGGTTGAATACTTTTGGTGAGATATATTATTTAGGTGGTGAATAATTCTCAGCACTACAGTGACACTGACATGGTGGTGGTGTGTTAGTGTGTGTTGTGCTGGTATGAGTGGATCAGACACAGCAGCTCTGCTGGAGTTTTAAAATACTGTGTCCACTCACTGTCCACCCTATTAGACACTTCTACCTAGTTGGTCCACCTTGTAGATGTAAAGTCAGAGACGATCGCTCATCTATTGCTGCTGTTTGAGTTGGTCATCTTGTAGACCTTCAGCAGTGGTCACAGGACGCTGCCCATGCGGCGCTATTGGCTGGATATTTTTGGTTGGTGGACTATTCTGTTGCTAAGGTGTTTCAGGAGCTGGTGAGTGGTTACTATGGTGTTCTAAGTGGTTGCTAGGTTGTGTGCATGTGTGTATGTGGGGGTAAACTTGAACTAAAGACATGCAATTCCTAAAGAAAATGCAAGTGTGATTGTGGTTTAGCAGTGGTAGAGTATGTGGGGGTTGAATACTTTTGGTGAGATATGTACTAGTGTGTGCAAGTATGCATTTGATGGGCATGTGAATACTTTTGCTCTGATAGGTGATTGTGTGTGCAAGCATGTATTTGGTAAGGTGCGAATGCTTTTGCTCAGACAGGTGTATGTTCAAGCAGTAAGTAAGTATGCCCGTCAACTGCTAATGTGTTGCTAGGTTG
The DNA here is from genome assembly GCF_030014385.1 of Trichomycterus rosablanca. NCBI lineage: Eukaryota > Metazoa > Chordata > Actinopteri > Siluriformes > Trichomycteridae > Trichomycterus > Trichomycterus rosablanca. The sequence goes on along the minus strand of NC_085988.1, from coordinate 57,383,545 downwards.
TTGCCAAGGTGTAGTCATTGGTTGTTAAGGTTTTCTAAGCTGGATGGTTGCTATAGTAACAGGTTGTTGTTGAACAGTTGGTAGGCAGTTACTAAGATGCCAAGTGGTTGCTAAAGAGCTGCTAGGCGGTTTCTATAGTAGAGTTTTACTTGCTAAAATAAGTGTTGCTGGTAAGCTTGCTCTGGAATGTTGAGATAGTTGTCTTGATGGCCAGACATAGGATGGTAGAACAATTTATGGCATCTGGTACTCCCTAGATTAATAAATCAAATTGGGTACATTCTTGTGTTGACCCATGGATCCTACAGTGCCCCTATGCCATTTTCTCAAACGTCTATCGCTACACTAAATAGAAGATCAGGATCTAGAAGCTCCATTATTGGTGCATTGTTTAATCAGTCTTTAAATAATGTGAAGGATTTATTCTTAATGAGGATCCCACTGAAGGACATTGGTTTTGCATTTAACGAAAGAAGTTAATGGAGCTGCAACAATACTAAAGCTTCTAATTAATTTTTTGTAAAACATAAGGTGGCAAACACAAAAATCGTTGGTGGTCTTTGACCGTCTTGGGTTTGGGCATTGAATAACAGCTTTGACTTTCTCTTGGTCCATCTCCACACTATCAGGGCTTAATTTGTAACCATGGTACAAATGATTTATGAAATTCATTTTACTAATGTTTTGTCAAGGCCTGGCACACACAAGATACATGTTCATGGAAACTTTGGAAATACAGTCAAGTCGGAAAGTCTGCACACCCCTTTCATCTTCTCCACGTTTTATTACATTACAGACTCATTCTACAGTATAATAGATTAAGTTCTTTTTTTGTCACAAAATTTTACACCAAATAGCCCACAATGACAAAGTGAAAGCAGGTTTTTAGACATTTGTGCTAATTTATTACAAATCAAAATGTAAAATATCATATGTACACAAGTGTGCACACCCTTTGATATGACACCCAATAGTGCATTTTGAGGTGCATTTTGTTTTCACTGATACTGCTTGAGATGTTTCTACAATTTAATTGGAGTCCACCTGTGGTCAATTCAATTGATTGGACATGATTGGGGATTGCCAACACCTGCCTATAAGGTCCCACAGTTGACAGTGCATATCAGAGCAAACTCCAAGCCATGGGGTCAAAGGAATTATCTGCAGACCTCAGAAACAGGATTGTGTCAAGGCATAGATCTGGAGAAGGGTACAGAAAAATTGCTGCACCCTTACAGGTCCCAAAGAGCACAGTGGCCACCATCATTCATAAATGGAAGAAATTTGGACACACCAAAAACCTCCTAGACCTGGCCAGAACAAAGGAGTGGCTTCGGAGAAAGTCTGTGAATGTCCTTGAGTGGCCCAGACCTGAATCCAGTCAAACATCTGTGGAAGGAGCTGAAAATGGCTGTGTACCGACGCTCCCGACAGAGCTTGCAAGGATATGCCAAGAGAAATGGGCAAAAATGTCCAGAAACAAGTGTGCCAAGCTCGTAGCTTCTTGAAGACACCTTGAAGCTGTAATTGCTGCAAAAGGTGCATCAACCAAGTACTAGGCTAAGGGTGTACAGATATGCAACTCCTAAATAAACCATTTTTGTCAGTAAAATAAAAATGCATATTTTCTAAACCCTGTTTTCATTTTGTAATTATTGGGCATTTTGTGTAGATATTTGAGGCAAAACAAGAACTCAATCTATTATACTGTAGAATGAGTCTGTAATGTAATAAAATGTGGAGAAGGTGAAAGGGGTGTGCAGACTTTCTGGCTTGACTGTAGATTAATATTATAGACACTACTTTGTCAGTATCTGGACTTTCAATATGGGTGGCTCAGATGGGTATGGAAATATAAAGATCAAGATGAGCAGCTCAGCAGTACGAGCAGTTACTTCACCTGTTTTCTATAATATTTGTAGATTATATTGTTCTAACCAGGGGTAACCAAACTGGGGTTTGTGTAAAAAAATATATATATATATTTAATTTCTGTGTGTAACAGACCAGTGTTTACCTGGGGAGGAATGGTCCATTCTGTCATTCTACCAGTCTCAAGGAGTCGTCAAACAAGAGCTTGCACATTTACAGTGGGGAACAAGGTACCAGATAAGGTACCAGAGTTGCTGGGCTAGGACAAGGTCCAGAAAGTTACAAGCTGCACCTAAAAAGCACTAAAAGAAAAATATACATTGAACCTCAAGGTATAGAGTGTATTTTGGAGGTAACATACTGTGTCCAACCCTTTCTTATAAATTCTTGTTTTTTTTTTCTCACAGTTGTAAGGGAGGTGTACATTCGACATAGTAATAACATAGGGTATTAAAGTTGGCTTTCCTCCAAGACTCCCCCTTGGTTTTAGCAGGTTTTTCATAAGGACAATATTGAAACACTGGAAACGCAAATGCACACAAGAAACAAAAGATCAGAACTTCGCAATTAGCAAATTCACACTGAGACCCCTTAATGGAAGTAAACAGGAGGTGCTGGGTTGGGTTTCTTATGGCCAACTTAAATTTAGGTGATGTTGATCCCTGGTGGCCTGGAGGAGTATTGCTACCAGAGTATTTATGGCAGCCAGGTTTAAAACAGCTTTACACATACACTGATCAGCCATAACATTAAAACCATCTCCTGGTTTTTACACACACTGTCCATTTTATCAGCTCCACATACCGTACAGAAGCACTTGGTAGTTCTACAATTACTGACTGTAGTCCATCTATTTCTCTACATACCTTTTTAGCCTGCTTTCACCCTGTTCTTCAATGGTCAGGACCCCCACAGGACCACTACAGAATAGGTATTATTTGGGTGCTGGATCATTCTTAGCACTGCAGTGACACTGACATGGTGGTGGTGTGTTAGTGTGTGTTGTGCTGGTATGAGTGGATCAGACACAGCAGCTCTGCTGGAGTTTTTAAATACTGTGTCCACTCACTCCTATCTAGTTGGTCCACCTTGTAGATGTAAAGTCAGAGACGATCGCTCATCTGTTGCTGCTGTTTGAGTTGGTCATCTTCTAGACCTTCATCAGTGGTCACAGGACGCTGCCCACGGGGCGCTGTTGGCTGGATATAATGGGTTGGTGGACTATTCTCAGTCCAGCAGTGACAGTGAGGTGTTGTGCACTGCTGTGTCTTATCCACTCATACCAGCACAACACACACTAACACACCACCCCCATGTCATTGTCACTGCAGTGCTGAGAATGATCCACCACCCAAATAATACCTACTCTGTAGTGGTCCTGACCATTGAAGAACAGGGTGAAAGCAGGCTAAAAAGGGATGTAGAGAAACAGATGGATTACAGTCAGTAATTGTAGAACTACAAAGTGCTTCTATAAGGTAAGTGGAGCTGATAAAATGGACAGTAAGTGTAGAAACAAGGAGGTGGTCAAAATTGTATGCCTAATCGGTGTAGGTATGCCATCTTTCTGCACCCTTACTGCACCAGCATGCCCTGTACATACAACAGCCAAAGATCATTTTATTGCTGTCAATATATATCCACATAAATTGCCACAACTTTCTTTCTTACTCACCTCACTGATCACGTCTGTCACATTTCCCACCAAATGGACTCTGTCTGGAACCTCAATGCACAATACTGTATTTTCCCTATTGTCTGTTAAGTTTACTGCACCCTTTCTGTATTTGCCCTTCACTGCAGACACCATGGCAGTCAACCAAATCATTAATAAAAGACACTCCAAAACCCTACTGCTAATGCCAGACATCATGCTCTCTCACTTGGCACTTAATGTGACACCAGTTCATCCTTAAGGCTAAACATTTCTGAGCTACTTGCCAGGCTTTCTAAGCTGCTTCAAATATTCTTTAGCTACACGATTAATTTAAGCCTGCACACCATGGTCATTTAACTCTAAATATACTGCAAAACAAACATTAGACCATTCTGTAAAATCAAACACAGCTTGTTTTAACATCTGAGCGTAGACTATTAAATGATTTATTATGTGCAGGACACAAATGCAAGATACAGAAGCAATTGCCATTTATTTACCTTGATGCTTTGGATGCTCAGATATCTAATGTCAGGTAGCTTCTACCCCGAAGAATGTACTGATGGTCAGAGGCAAAAAAAGGTACATTTTGGCTGGTTTAAAACCCAGTGACTTTATTGGTTATTAGTCCAAAATATATAATTGAAGGAAGACAAAAGAGGGAATGCACTCTCGCTCCAATGTTAGAATGATGGCCTTTATAGTTTTCGCAAATAAGTTGGTCATGTAATTTTCTGTGCAACCATGAAAAGTGTCCTAAACTAGCTGTTCAACCCCCATCATTCATGATTCAATAGCATGACAAAACAACAATTAGGTCAGATTGTTTATATAGAGTAAAATATACACTGATTTACTCTGTGCAGAGTTTTCTGCTTTCCCAAATGCCCAGACCAAGGTATTGAATTCCCCAACTGCATTACAGTTGGTCTCATCCAAGTAGGAACGACCAAAATTTATTTTCACATGTTTGCTGGTACAACGCATCCCCTTTAAATGCATAATTCTCTTGCTCTAGCAAGATCTCTGTCTCTCCCAATACACCTTAGGCACTTTCTTAAACTGAGGCAGGAAAGTTGGATCCTGACTTTCTAGATGGGGTATGTCTTCTGGAATGGGTAAATCTGATGTAGAATCTGGTTTAGGTAAGGGTTCATTATCGCTTACATCTACCGCAGCCAGAAACTTCTCCCTATGTGTCTGTGCTTTGTTCTCAAAAGGGTTTAGGTCATTTACATCTCAGCTTTGTTGACTGTTTAAGAGTCTCTACAACTTTTTAGATCGAGTAACAACCTTGGGGAACAAATGCTACTAGAAGCAAAAAAGTTTGGCCATTCACAGTTAAATAGTCCTCTGCTGTGTGGTACATTTTCTCATCACCATTAACACAGCTCACTCTTACATTAGTCTCACTCCAGTCTGTCTGAGAAACTGGACTTGCCTGTTACAGTTAGTGCCTTATCCTGCTGCCTATTTACTAATGCATAAATAGTGGCTCTACTTCTTGTCTACTTCTAGTCCTATCCGCTGTGCTTGGTCTGGGAAATAAACAAAGTGGGTTTATTTTTCCTTAGTTGACTGACTGTCTTATTATGTGTTAATTTAACACAGTGACAACACTGAGCTCTCAAAGTTTAAATCTCAGCTGTGCTATCGACCAGTCAGTCTATGGCTATCCTCGGTCAGGGTGAGGGTCTGCAGCATTGGGAAAAGTTACAATTGGGAAAATGGATACAACTAGATTGAGAGGAAAAGGGGGGAAAAAATTGTTAAAAAATAAGCACTCAAGCCAGAAAGTCTGCACACCCCTCTCACCTTCTCCATGTTTTATTACATTACAGACTCATTCTAGAGTCTAGATTGAGTTCATTTTTTGTCACAAAATTCTACACAAAATAGTCCACAATGACAAAGTGAAAGCAGGTTTTTAGACATGTGTGCTAGTTTATTAAAAATCAAAATGTAAAATATATGTACACAAGTGTGCACACCCTTTGATATGACACCCAAAATGAGCTGAGGTGCATTTTGTTTTCACTGATACTGCTTGAGATGTTTCTACAATTTAATTGGAGTCCACCTGTGGTCAATTCAATTGATTGGACATGATTGGGGATTGCCAACACCTGTCTATATAAGGTCCCACAGTTGACAGTGCATATCAGATAAAGGATCTTGAAAATAAACCCTCTCCTCAGCTCCCTTTTTCACTTAAGACTGATGGAGGGTGTAGTTACTGATAAGGCGCGCATGGTGGATATTTTTAATCAACATTTTACGCAAACTGGGATCAGTATTCCATCTTCTTCAAACTCCATTTCCAAAACTCATGAAATTCCAAATTTGACTGCACCCATTAAACGTCCTGATCCTAAACACACTTTCACTCTTCAGGCTGTGTCAGAGGGTGAGCTCTTAAATGAATGGGCAAAAATGTCCAGGAACAAGTGTGCCAAGCTTGTAGCTTCTTTCCCAAGACGCCTTGAAGCTGTAATTGCTGCCAAAGGTGCATCAACCAAGTATTAGTCTAAGGGTGTGTACAGACATGTAACCCCTAAATAAACTATTTTTCTCAGTAAAATAAAATTGCATAGTTATTGGTGATTGTGTGTAGATGTTTGAGGCAAAACAAGAAAACAAGAAAAATAGAATGAGTCTGTAATGTAATTAAATGTGGAGAGGGTGAAAGGGGTGCACAATATGTGTTGACCTTACTGATCACATGGCACAGTTGGTTTTATGTTTCTGGTTGGAGCACTACTTTTCTTCTAGTATTGACACTGAGGTGTTTCCATCAACACTGCTACACCTGATACACTCTTCTCACTATACCACACTACAATTTCATTACTACGTTAGGGTCTTTGCAGTGCTGGGAATGGTTCACCCCACTGTCTGCTCATTGGGGGTCCTATGAGGTCACCTTTCATTGATGGATGGGGTGAAGAAGGGTGACAAAGTGTAAATAGCAACAGATGATGTGCTGTCAGTAATTGTATATGGGTGGGTGACATGACTCCTGATTTTACAGTTTTTAAATTAAAATAATTATTAAGATGTGTTTATGTAATACTTTTACTTTTAAATGAAAGATGTGTTTTATTTGTTTGTTTGTTTTTATTGTAAGGTAAACATGCAAAATGTCCTGTGGTGTGACGGTTATAAAAATGAGATATAAAATATTATGAATACCTTTATTGTCATTGTACAGGTTCAGCGAGATTCAGTGTGTTCTACTTAGGAAATAAAATATAAAATAAATTTCAAAAAATATAATATTTCCAAGGAAGGTGTGCAAGGTGCAATGCTATATACAATCAGTCCAGTGCGGAAGTGTGCAAGGTGTGCAATGCTACATTTTACATACAGGCATATGTATAAGTGTACAGTGAGAGTTGTGCATATGAGGTAGTAATAGAGGATCCCAGAAGTAGAGACTCCCAGTTCCATGTAAGGTGTCCCGTGCAAAGAACAAGTACCAAGGCAATATAGCAATGGCATTAGCAAAGCTATTAACCATTAGCAGCTCCGAATATTTGAGCGATGTGCAAAAGCAAATGATATTAAATATATATTACACTGTTTTTACATACTCTATACCAACTATCCTTAATATAAACATGCAAGGATGTAATAATGGCATGGTATGCTGTTAAGCTTTTATAAAGTCTTCATAGTGCCTGTGAGTCACTGGAGGGTGTTACTGTAAGTTGTAATGAAGTTTTCAAGGTCTGATTTAGAAGGTTAATCGCCTTGGGAAAAAAAGTATTCCTCAGTCTGGCAGTGCGGGCCCTGATGCTCCTGAAACGGCGTCCAGAAGGCAGTAAGGTGAACAGGTGGTTGCAGGGGTGCGTTTGGTCACTGCAGATGGTGGTGGCTCTGCGGAGACAGTGGGAACTGTATATCTCCTGAAGAGATGGCCAGTGGTTGTGTTCCAGTGGTTCTCTGGGCGCTGTTGATGACCCGCTGCAGGATGTGTCTTTCTGCTGAGGTGCAGCTGGTGTACCATGTTGAAATGCAGTAGGTAAGGATGCTTTCAATACTGCAGCGGTAAAAGGTAACAAGTAGTACACATATACACTGAATAGGTATATGGGTACTAGAAAAATGAAGGTGAAACAGAATTTGTGATGATTAGATTAACCTTACCTTCATAACAGCTATGTAAGTGATGTCACACCACAGGACAACATTTTCATTACAACACTTATTTACTGTAATTATTATTGTAGGAGTCTAGTGCATTTTAAAACCTTATAGCGGTAAATATGTATAAAATAATGCCCAAATCTTTTAGAAACAGTTCCAGTTTTATTTTATAAATGTCTGGGTGGCTCAACAGCGATTATACTTTCTGAGATCACTCAGAAATACCTATTCAGTGTATAAATACAGATTCAGTGCTTCTGTAAGGTGTGGCCAATAAATTTTCACTTTAGACAGGCACTCTCAATTAAAGTCCTTAGTGAGTGTTTACAGTAAATAGTAAACATTTATTGGGCTAAAGCTCTAGTTTGTTGTTAGAAATGGCTCATTCACAGTTGCATGTTAAACTTTAAGCCCCTCAGAGTATGCTGCATGCTGGATAATTCCAAGTAACACTGAGTGTCTAATATGATTACTGTAATTATTGTACATCTGTACATTAATGGGTCATTCCTGGGATTGGGTGCCTTTTGGACCTTAAAACTTTTTGAAAATGAAACACTGTTTTAATTTGTTTTTCATGTTTTATTATAAAAAGGACATGTTATACTTTTTCAAACTAATATTGGTCAAGCTAAATTACACATGAACCTAATATACACTGTGACATCCAGCCTGTTACGTATTAGGTTGTAACAGGGTGGACCATAACAGGGTGGACATTCTAACATAAAATTAGCCATTAGCTGGTGAGTGAGCAAAACCATGCTAGCATAAAAGTGAATTCAGACAAAGAACATTATGACCACCTTCCTAATATTGTGTTGGTCCACCTTTTGCTGCCAAAACAGCCCTGACCCATCGAGTCATGGACTCCACTAGACCCCTGAAGGTGTGGTATCTGGCACCAAGATGTTAGCAGCAGATCCTTTAACTCCTGTAAGTTGTGAGGTGGGGCCTCCATGGATCGGACTTGTTTGTCCAGCACACACATCGTTTTTGTGCTCCTTAAACCATTCCTGAACCATTTTTGCTTTGTGGCAGGGCGCATTATCCTGCTGAATGATAATGAAAGGGTGTACATGGTCTGCAACAATGCTTAGGTAAGTGGTACGTGTCAAAGTAACATCCACATGGATGGCAGGACCCAAGGTTTCCCAGCAGAACATTGCTCAAAGCATCACACTGCCTCCGCCGGCTTGCCTTTTTCCCATAGTGCATCCTGGTGCCATGTGATGTAAAAGAAAACATGATTCATCAGACCAGGCCACCTTCTTCCATTGCTCCGTGGTCCAGTTTCGATGCTTCCATGCCTATTGTTGGTCCTTTCGCTGGTGGACAGGGGTCTGCATGGGAACCCTGACTGGTCTGCGGCTATGCAGCCCCGTACACAACAAACTGCGATGCACTGTGAATCCTTTCTATCAGAACCAGCATTAACATCTTCAGCAATTTGACCTACAGTAGCTCATCTGTTGGATTGGACCACACGGGCCAGCCTTCACTCCCCATGTGCATCAATGAGGCTTGGCCACCCTGTCGCTGGATTACTACTGTTCCTTCCTTGGACCACTTTTGATAGATACTGATCACTGCAGACTGGGAACACCCCACAAGAGCTGCAGTTTTGGAGATGCTCTGACCCATTCGTCTAGCCATCACAATTTGGCCCTTGTCAGACTTGCTCAAATCCTTACGCTTGCCCATTTTTCCTGCTTCTAACACATCAACTTTGAGGATCAAATGTTCACTTGCTGCCTAATACATCCCACCCACTAACAGGTGCCGTGATGAAGAGATCAGTGTTATTCACTTCACCTGTCAGTGGTCATAATGTTATGCCTAGTTGGTGTAATCTGTTAGCCTAACAATATAAATACATACATTGAGAAGAAATCAATCAAGATTACTTGTACTCCAGTGAATATTATGAATGAGAAAACCTGTGATTCATCAGTTAAGCATGTATAAATATACACTGTCTGCTATTCTTAACAAATGTCTTTTTCCATTCCGTTCCAAGTTAAATATTTAATAAACTTGAGTATGCCTTTTAAAGTGAATATCTGTATTACACAATATGAGATATAACAGTTTAATGGATGATTATTAAAGGTCTAGGCCCTTTGCATATAATATTTAAGATGTTTGAGAACAAAGACTGGTATTAACAGAGTGTGTTCAAAAACTAAACATACACTGTAAAATAATGCTGGACGATTATATTAAAACAACAATTGTCAGTATGGTAAAGTACACCCTGTGTTGCTTGATTATGTTTGGAAAAGAAAGGCTACCCTTCCCATAGTAAAGTATTGCAGTTTGAGTATCATATGAAGCTACTTCTTATAAACAGTGCTGGGGAATTACACGTCATCAAAGCAAGGCCGCAGCCGTAAATTAAACACGGGGTGGGGGAACCGACTGTACTGAATGGGGGATGGGTGGGTGAGGATGGGGGTGTTGAAAATTCACTAACACTTGAAATGAACTTACTTTTTATTTGTTTACAATTATGGCTATTAATGTATTATAATGGCAAAGATTCGGGATTAATATATTACACCTATAGCCATAATCACATAAACAGAAATCTATGCATTGTTACATAAAGCCAAGTGCAGTTATTGTGACTAAGATTTAGGAAACTGCTGGTTTTTTTTTTTACTTATGGAAAAGCATACGTGGGTGGGCAGCAGAGACGTCTGCTCTGTTCGGCTCTTCCATCAATATTCTCCTCTCCAACCTTCTCTCCTCCTCGGCTCTGTTCCTATATTCTAATCTGATGGGCAATTATTATATCAGGCAACACTGGAAGAAACACACTCATCAAGTGCACTACTTTAAAAATGTATCCTCTGACTAGTACTCACTTTCCTAATGCTTACTTTTTTATTTTTTTCTTGAGGCTGCATGGAAATCTCCTTTTTTAGCTGTAATTTTCCGCACTGTGTCATGGTACATGTTTGTTATACAGATCTGGTTATTGAGTTTCTCCTCCATGTTCATACTGCTTGAGTCACTTTTTTTGTCTCATTGGAGGTGCTTTTAATATATCAGCAGCAACTGTGTCAAAGTTCAGTCAGATTTCTAACCTGGCTCGGCCACTATACACTATTACAGAATTGCCCTGAAGCCACTACAGTGTTGTTTAAGCTGTTGAAAGGTAAACTGCTGTATTAGTCTGAGTTTGCCTGTACACAAGAGGAGCTTTTCTTTAATAATGTTTTCTGTATTTGGCTGCACCTCACCGTCCTTTAATTCTTATCAGTTTCCCAGTTCCTGTTGCTGAGAAGCACCCCCAAAGCATGATGCTGCCATCACCATAAATCACCACTGGGGTGGAATTGGCTAGGTGTTTACCAGATACAAGCTGCGTCTGAAATCGCATACTTCCATACTGAACAGTACGCGAAAGCAGTACGCGAGAGCGGTTACTGTGTCCGAATACGTAATATACATTAAAAAGTATGACCTACTGCCTGGGCAGGCATTTTTGAGTATGCAAACGATGCACACTTATGGTCCGATAATCTATCACATAATGCAACTGGAGCTGCAAAGGCGTTCTTAGCGAAGAAGAAAGATGGCGTAAAGCGGAGTAAGACAAACATTAAACATGTTATGATTATGTACAACCCTGAATAACGTTATGAGTAGCTTTGTGGAGAATGACAGAATTAATTTTGTCCGATTTTAAAATTGTTATAACTGTGGTGATGTGACTTCATGCATCACGTGACATTGATAAGATTGCGGACATAGTACATACGAAGTTGCGTGCATACTGCCCACTTGCGTACTGAAAGAGTGTACTGCTTTACTGGCCGAGCAGTGTATACTTCAGTGGCGCAGTGGTAAAAACACACACTGGAACCAGAGATGGGATCTCGAATACATCGTATCGAATCTCAGCTCTGCCTACCGGCTACGGCTGAGCGGCCATATGAACAACGATTGGCCTGTTGTTCAGATATGGGCAGGCATACGGCTGCTGCCCACGTGTTGGAGGTTTGTTCTCCTCAATCAGCACAAAAAAAAAGGGAGAAAAAAGGAAATGCATAAAGAAAATAATAATTAAAAAAAAATCTAGTACGTACCTATGTACGTACTACATAAGTACGTACTAGATTTCTAGTACGTATGCGATTTCGGACGCAGCCACAGTGTCTTGAGGAAAGGAAGTCTTGAAAACATTCTTAAACCTCTTACCTTTTTGGTGAAATGAAATTCTTCTCACTCAGCTTTTTGACAGCTCCTTAATTTTCAGAATAGTTGTAACACACCTTGAATACATCTTTTACATCTGTTATTGAGTTCCCAATTGTTAATTCATGTTGTAACCCAACTTTAGGTCATACAGACTAGCAGTAGATTTTTATATCAGCAATATTATGTAGAGCTTGAATGTGACCTTAACATATTATCCTGCTACTCAAAAATACCACACCATTCTACTGTACTATATTTTTGTTTATTTGCTGCATCATTCAACTGACTTAATTCAAAAAGAAATCTAGCTCTGCAGGGGGTTGAATATTTTCAAATGCAATTGTATATCCATTCACAGCTCAGAAAAAAAGACCACTGAAAAATGATCAAGCTCTCCATTTCTTCTAGCGGTTAAGGCACTGGACTAGTAATCAAAAGGTGGCTGGTTTAAGCCCCACCACTGCCAGGTTGCCTCTGTTGGGCCCTTGAGCAAGGCTCCTAACCCTCAATTGCTTAGAAAATATACAGTCACAGTACTGCAAGTCGCTTTGGATAAAAGCGTATGCTAAATGCCAAAAATTGAAAAGTAAAAATTTTGTTTTGTTTTGTGTTTTAGTAAAAATATTGAGTAACATTTTTGGTTTATATGGTAAATTATTGACAACATTTCTTCCAAATTCCTAATTAAATATTGTCATTTAGAGCATTTTACTTTGCAGAAAATAACAACTAGTCCTAATAAAAATTATGCAGTGCTTTCAGACCCAAATAATGTAAAGGAAACAATACAATGTTGTACTACAGCTTTTATGTGTTTCGGCATGCTTTCCACCAGTTTTACACTTTTGGTGCAAATATATATAATGGGGTTGTTTTTGACACTTATACACTAAAAAATAACACAAATATAATATAATAACACTGAAATACAATTAAAAACAATCAAAAATTAATAAAAATACAATAAAACATGCACTTTACCTTTACTTCTTTACTGTTTCCTTATGCTTCTTAATCGTGGAGATGCTTAGTCTTGGAATACCATATTCTGTTCAGTAAAGATGCATTCACATGAGAAGCGGCACATTAGCTTTTGAGCTGGCTGTGTCGTTATTTCCTATGAAGTGTGGCGGTGCACAAAAGCTTAACGTGACTTATTGTACTAAAACAAGTGAGGAATTTCATTAGTGGAGAGAACTTATAAGCAGTAATAATTAAGAGAGGTTAAGTGTTCCTGTGTCATACTTTTAATACGTTAAGTCACTTTTTTTTTAAGTGTTTTAGACTCCCTCAGAAAAGCTGATTCATATGACATATGAAATATGTTTCATATGGACATATGAAAGCTGATTCAGAACCCTGAGCTTTAACATAAGTTAAAGTGAAACAGGAGGAAAATTCAGCGGAACACAGATACAGTGTATCACAAAAGTGAGTACACCCCTCACATTTCTGCAAATATTTCATTATATCTTTTCATGGGACAACACTATAGACATGAAACTTGGATATAACTTAGAGTAGTCAGTGTACAGCTTGTATAGCAGTGTAGATTTACTGTCTTCTGAAAATAACTCAACACACAGCCATTAATGTCTAAATAGCTGGCAACATAAGTGAGTACACCCCACAGTGAACATGTCCAAATTGTGCCCAAATGTGTCGTTGTCCCTCCCTGGTGTCATGTGTCAAGGTCCCAGGTGTAAATGGGGAGCAGGGCTGTTAAATTTGGTGTTTTGGGTACAATTCTCTCATACTGGCCACTGAATATTCAACATGGCTCCTCATGGCAAAGAACTCTCTGAGGATGTGAGAAATAGAATTGTTGCTCTCCACAAAGATGGCCTGGGCTATAAGAAGATTGCTAACACCCTGAAACTGAGCTGCAGCATGGTGGCCAAGGTCATACAGCGGTTTTCCAGGACAGGTTCCACTCGGAACAGGCTTCGCCAGGGTCGACCAAAGAAGTTGAGTCCACGTGTTCGGCGTCATATCCAGAGGTTGGCTTTAAAAAATAGACACATGAGTGCTGCCAGCATTGCTGCAGAGGTTGAAGACGTGGGAGGTCAGCCTGTCAGTGCTCAGACCATACGCCGCACACTGCATCAACTCGGTCTGCATGGTCGTCATCCCAGAAGGAAGCTGACGCACAAGAAAGCCCGCAAACAGTTTGCTGAAGACAAGCAGTCCAAGAACATGGATTACTGGAATGCCCTGTGGTCTGACGAGACCAAGATAAACTTGTTTGGCTCAGATGGTGTCCAGCATGTGTGGCGGCGCCCTGGTGAGAAGTACCAAGACAACTGTATCTTGCCTACAGTCAAGCATGGTGGTGGTAGCATCATGGTCTTGGGCTGCATGAGTGTTGCTGGCACTGGGGAGCTGCAGTTCATTGAGGGAAACATGAATTCCAACATGTACTGTGACATTCTGAAACAGAGCATGATCCCCTCCCTTCAAAAACTGGGCCTCATGGCAGTTTTCCAACAGGATAACGACCCCAAACACAACCTCCAAGATGACAACTGCCTTGCTGAGGAAGCTGAAGGTAAAGGTGATGGACTAAACCCAATTGAGCACCTGTGGCGCATCCTCAAGTGGAAGGTGGAGGAGTTCAAGGTGTCTAACATCCACCAGCTCCGTGATGTCATCATGGAGGAGTGGAAGAGGATTCCAGTAGCAACCTGTGCAGCTCTGGTGAATTCCATGCCCAGGAGGGTTAAGGCAGTGCTGGATAATAATGGTGGTCACACAAAATATTGACACTTTGGGCACAATTTGGACATGTTCACTGTGGGGTGTACTCACTTATGTTGCCAGCTATTTAGACATTAATGGCTGTGTGTTGAGTTATTTTCAGAAGACAGTAAATCTACACTCCTATACAAGCTGTACACTGACTACTCTAAGTTATATCCAAGTTTCATGTCTATAGTGTTGTCCCATGAAAAGATATAATGAAATATTTGCAGAAATGTGAGGGGTGTACTCACTTTTGTGATACACTGTACATGTGAAGCTTTCAGAGTGAATTTGACTGTGATTTCACACAAATGCAGATTCGTCTCATATTCACACTTTGATGAAGTTTTACTGCATAGCTCAAGCCAAGCGCTGAACAAAGCGGCTATTCGTTGTTACTTTGAAATTAAAAAAATAATTATTTCGAAAAAAGCTGAACACACTGAGTTTGAGGTAAGCGTCGAGTTTAAGGGTACAAATTTTTCAACAAAGGGTGCAAAGTTTCAAAGAATTTGAGTTCAGGGGACGTCGAGTTACAAGGGTACCACTGTACTGCTAAAAACAGTCCTCAGAGTATGGAAACATTGTTGGAGCATAAAAATGGATTTTTGATATTCTTACACAGTACATGGCTTGATTCATGTGTCCTTCACAAAGACAAATCTACAATCTTCAGATCTTTACGGATCCTCCTTCACTGTGGTTGTGAGAGCACGTTTACCATGCACTTTACCACAGCTGCCGTTTGCTGTTCTTTTTGTAGGTCAGTTGATGTCATCCTACAGTTGCTGAGTGACATTTAAAAGAGTTGGCAGTCATGCTTATGCTCTTTTGACCGAATGGGTACAAATTCTCACAGACTTACTTTACGGTCTTGTGAGTAACCTTTCCAGAAGTCTGTTTTTATAGCTGAGAGGATTACATAGCGGTCACTCATTTGTTTTTGAAAGCAGGAGTTTCAGTAGAATACGTGTGAGGATGACGTGATTTGTAACAAGAGCAGGGAGCAGGTTGAGGAGAGCCCAGAGAGATGGAGGTATGCTTTGGAGAGAAGGGAAATGAAAGTTAGCAGGAGGGAAACAGACGAGTTTAAATACTTTAAGTCAAATGTACAAAGTAGAGAATGTGGTAGGAAGGTAAAAGAGAGCGTGAAGGCGTAGAGTGGCAGAAGTGATTAGTGATATATCCCAGAGTGAAAGGCAATGCTTACAAGACAGTAATAAGCCCTGCTGTGTTTTACGGCTTGGAGCCAGTGGCACTGACTAAAAGACATAAGAGGGAGCTGGAGGTGGCAGAGATGTTGATGATGCAATTCTCGTTGGGAGTGACGAGGATGGACAATATTAGGAGTTTATTAGGAGGGCCTGCACAGTTAGGATGTTTCGGAGACAAAGTTAGGGAGGAGAGATTGAGAAAGTTGGGACATGTGGAAAGCAGGGATGAGAGTTATATCTGGAGGAGGGTGCTTAGGACGGAGCCACCAGGCAGGAAGAGGAGAGGAAGACCAAAGAGGAGGTTTATGAATACGGTCAGGGAGGACACGCAGGCATTTGGAGTGACAGAGGAAGTTGCTCAGGACAGGAGTCTCCAAGATGGTCCGCTGTGGCGTTTTTTAAATATGATGTCCAAAATACCATTCCGTAATATTTTTAGATGTTAAAATGTAATACATGTAGAATACACTGATCAGCCATATCATTAAAACCACCTCCTTGTTTCT
Source organism: Trichomycterus rosablanca (assembly GCF_030014385.1). NCBI lineage: Eukaryota > Metazoa > Chordata > Actinopteri > Siluriformes > Trichomycteridae > Trichomycterus > Trichomycterus rosablanca. The sequence continues at coordinate 57,367,196 of NC_085988.1, read as the reverse complement.
ACCCTCACTGTCCATTTTATCAGCTCCACTTACCATATAGAAGCACTTTGTACTTCTACAATTACTGACTGTAGTCCATCTGTTTCTCTACATACTATTTTAGTCTGCTTTCACCTTGTTCTTCAATGGTCAGTACCCCCACAGGACCACCACAGAGTAGGTATTATTTAGGTGGTGGATCATTCTCAGCACTGCAGTGACATGACAATGACATGGTGGTGGTGTGTTAGTGTGTGTTGTGCTGGTATGAGTGGATCAAACACAGCGGCATGGTGGCTAAGTGGGTAGCACTGTCACCTCACAGCAAGAAGGTCCTGGGTTCGATCCCCAGGTGGGGCACTCCGGGTCCTTTCTGTGCGGAGTTTGCATGTCCACGTGGGTTTCCTCCGGGTGCTTAGACACTCCTACCTAGTTGGTCCACCTTGTTGATGTAAAGTCAGAGACGATCGCTCATCTGTTGCTGCTGTTTGAGTTGGTCATCTTCTAGACCTTCATCAGTGGTCACAGGACGCTGCCCATGGGGCGCTGTTGGCTGGATGTTTTTGGTTAGTGGACTATTCTCAGTCCAGCAGTGACAGTGAAGTGGTTAAAAACTCCATCAGCATTGCTGTGTCTTATTCACTCATACCAGCACAACACACACTAACACACAACCACCATGTCAGTGTCATTGCAGTGCTGAGAATGACCCACCACCCAGGTAATCCTACTCTGTGGTCCTGGGAGAGTCCTGACCATTGAATTGTAGAGCTACAAAGTGCTTCTATATGGTAAAGCAGATAAAATGGACAGTGAGTGTAGAAACAAGGAGGTGGTTTTAATGTTTTAATGATTGGTGTAAGTCATTGTTTAGTATGTATTAACTTACTAAACAGCATATTCTGGTTACATTGCTCCCAACACAGCTGCCTTTGAAAGTACACTTCAGTTCTTTTTCCTTTGCTACAGTATGGTTCTTTCTCAAGAAATCTATTTTACCCTCTCCCTCTCTTCCTCTTTCTCTTATTCTCTCAGCTGACTTTCTGGCAGTGAAAGCTTAGCTGTGCTGTTCAGCAACGTGCGTTTTGCCATGTCCGCTGTTGCTAAGGAAACCAGCCACACAGTGGAAAAGACAACGCTTTACAACACTACACCAAGCCAACAGCACCCACTGATGGTGAATTCACCAACTCGTTCAGTCTAATGCCTGTTAAAAGACTTTAAAAGGTTACATATTTAACTAAAGCCAACATATAACTTACTTCTCATGTGGTTTGGCCAGAACTAGCAAACTAATTTGTACTATATTGTTGTATTGCTCTTCATGTCGCATGAGCCCATACCTTAAAATCAAAGGTGTGCAGTAAATATAGGTTCCAGGTTTCAATTATATATTTCAAGATTGCATTTTGTAACTTAATGAAATATGATCATGGACGTCTCTTTGTAAAAAAAAAAAAAAAAAAAAAAAAAAAAAGACAGACACCAACAGAGATCAGAGACTAAAAGTATTGGCAAAAGTTTAGGTGGCAGTGACTTACACTAGTCTAAGGGTAGGGAAAGGGGCATGATTAAAATCACATAAATCACAGCAGCACTGATTGAGTTTTTAAACACCTCACTGTCACTGCTGGACTGAGAATAGTCCACCAACCAAAAACTTCCAGCCAACAGCGGCCCGTGGGCAGCGTTCTGTGACCACTGATGAAGGTCCAGAAGATGACCAACTCAAACAGCAGCAATAGATGAGCGATCGTCTCTGACTTTACATCTACAAGGTGGACCAACCAAGTACGAGTGTCTAATAGAGTGTCAGCAGCGCTGCTGTGTCTGATCCACTCAAACCAGCACAACACACACTAACACACAACCACCATGTCAGTGTCACTGCAGTGCTGAGAATGATTCACCACCCAAATAATACCTGCTCTGTGGTGGCCCTGCCCATTGAAGAACAAGGTGAAAGCAGGCAAAAAAGTATGTAGAGAAACAAATGGACTACAGTCAGTAATTGTAGAACTACAAAGTGTTTCTATATGGTAAGTGGAGCTGATAAAATGGACAGTGAGTGTAGAAACAAGGAGGTGGTTTTAATGTTATGGCTGATCGGTGTATAAACTAGGTTCTGGGCAGCACGGTGGCTCAGTGGGTAGCACAGTGGGTCACCTCACAGCAAGATATCTTGGGTTCGATCCTAAGGTGGGGCGGTCCGGGTTCTTTCTGTGCGAAGTTTGCATGTTCTCCCCATGTCTGTGTGGGTTTTTTCCCCCAGTCCAAAAATATGCAAGTGAGGTGAAGTGGAGATACAAAATTGTCCATGGCTGTGTTTGACATTAAACTTGTAAACTGATGAATCTTGTGTAATGAGTAACTACAGTTTCTGTTATGAATGTAACCAAAGAGTGTAAAACATGGCGTTAAAATCCTAATAAATAAACAAACTGGGTTCTCTGCAATTACCCAGAGGACCTAGGCTCAAACCTCGTAATTCTGTCTTGGATTTCCTTCTAGTATTCTGGTTTCTATGCACCTTTCAAAACAACACAAAGTGATTGGCTACTCTACACTGCACATGATGAATGGACTAGCAGCCTGTTTAGGGTGTAAACCTGTCTTACACCCATTGATCAAAACAAGCTGGTTTTTTTTTTTAAATAAACAAATGAAACAGCAGACTGTACAATTATACACCTTTTACCGTGTACCAGCTGCTTAACTGCATTGGAAATATGCATAACCTAATAATGTTTACACAGTATTTACATATTAACATGTTTAGACTTTGAAAGTTTAATGCCTCATATTCAAGGACTTTAAACTTTGAAAGTTTCATGTCCTTGAACGGGAGGCATTCAAGGACATATGAAAGCTTGCTCAATTTAAATGTAGCCATAAAATAGTATCATTAAATCTTAAAATTTACTGTTCTACTCATACCACATGGAATGCCAACAGGGGTGCCCAAATACCACACTAAACTATATGCTCACCATAAATCCTTAAAACCATTAAATAAATCATATTTAATTTCTGGTTAAAATGTCAACATAATGTAAAACACCTTGTGACTCAAATATCTCCAATTGCAGTGTTTAAATGGGTGCATCTGTGTGTGGGCTTTGAGAAAAAAAGGTTTTCCATGGGTAAGAGCTTTCATACAGATCAATATCCACAAGCACGCGCTCAGACATTAAAATTGCTCACATCCACCGCACACCTTACACTGTATGAGGTAAGCAGTTATTTAGACAGCGTGACCTGCAAATCCAAGGGCAAATACACACACATACCCACACACACATTTAGTGCAGGAGGTGTAATCTGCAGTGTGATTGGAGTAGCAACTGTGACTCTGCAGCTGTGTGGGCCTACGTGAGGCTTGGCATGAACAGACTAGTCTCTCACTCTTTTCAGTTTCTCTCTCTTATTAACACACCAGTCTCCCACTTTTGCTTTAGGTCTCTTGAATATACCCTCCCTTCTTCTCTCACAGCTCACTCTCTGTCCTCCTTGCTTCCTCTGGCATTTTGGACTGTCTTTCCAAATACCTTGACAAATGAACATTATGTCAAGTTCAGCCCTCAATAGATATGAGAGACTTGTGTGTAGTCAGACTGCAACATAAAATGTTTATTATGTGTCATTACCTCTTTTGTCTCTGTCAGTTTTTCCTTAGATCAGAGCAAAGTAAGACATGGAAAGAAGCAGAATTTCCTGAAGGAAATAACTAGTAATTACCACAGTATGACACAGAATGCCAAGCAAACTTACAAGTCAACCAAAGATTGGTTAAGGGATCAGTCCTGGAATATCCTGGGGTGGCCTTCTCAGTCTCCAGATTTAAATCCTATAGAAAATATGTGGTGGAACTTGGTGGAAGAAAACAGTTTTAGCATAGAAGCAAACCTTAATGAGCTGAAATATTTTACATGACAACAATGGGCAGAAGCTTGTTAGCACTAACCACAACTAAGGTTGAGACTGAACAATAGGGCACATGGCTTTCTCTGTTTACTGACACTTCTTGTTGTATACTTTTATTCAATTCCATATACACCAACTAGGCATAACACTATGACCACTGACAGGTGAAGTGAATAACACTGATTATCATCAGGGCACCTGTTAGTGGGTGGGATATATTAGGCAGCACGTGAATATTTAATCCTCAAAGCTGATGTGTTAGAAGCAGGAAAAATGTAAGGATTTGAGTGAGTCTGACAAGGGCCAAATTGTGATAGCTAGATGACTGAGTCAAAGCATCTCCAAAACTGCAGCTCTTGTGGGGTGTTTCCAGTCTGCAGTGGTCAGTATTTATCAAAAGTTGTCAAGGAAGGAACAGTGGTAAACCGGCGACCAGGTCATGGGCGGCCAAGGCTCATTGATGCACGTGGGGAGCGAAGGCTGGCCCGTGTGGTCCGATCCAACAGACGAGCTACTGTATAAGAATAAGATCCACCGCAACCCTGAATCAGACAAAGCGGTGGTAAAAAGACAATGAATGAATTAATGTATCATCATAATACCTTTAAAGGTAAAGCGATTGAATATTACTGATTGCAACTGTAATGACAAACATTTGTATAGATGAATTCTACAGTAAAATATGCGTTTAACATTGATTACATCAAAATTTTTTTACTAAAACATTTAGACAAGAAAATTATCTGCAGTACTGTAGTCTCACATCACCACGGACTTGATCTACACCGCCATCTAGTGGTCCCACTGTCAAACTGTTTTTTGTTTTATGTCGTGTTCACTCGTTTTCTTATTTTTCTGGAGACTGTAGCAGATAAGGCAGGCAGGGGCGATTTAATGCACGGGCTTACCTGGGCTTCAGCCCAGGAGCCCCGAATAATTGAGGGCCCCGATTGGCTGTTTTATTTTTTTTATTTTTTTTTATTTTGGTTAATAAGAATGGGGAAGCTTGATTGGTGGTTTCAGTTAAGCGACATGAACGTTAGAGCTAGTATGTGAGTGACATTCCGCTCAGCCAATCAGAATGCAGCACCAGGTTTATATATGTGCGTTCGGACGTCCTGCAGTTAGTTTAGTTAGACTCGCCTTGGTCCCGGCATGAAGTTCGGGTTCTGGAACTAGGCGGTATAAAGTGTTGTAACGCTCATTGAAGTCCTAACTAAACAGTTAGTGACTCTCTATATATATATATATATTTCATAATCAGTACACAACACAAGACAACAAAGTTCAGTGGCGTAACTAGGAGCTCATGGGCCCCAATGCAAAAAAACAATTATATATATATAATTTTTTTTTTTGCACTGGGGCCCATGAGCTCCTAGTTACGCCACTGAACTCTGTTGTCTTGTGTTGTGCACTGATTATGAAAACTATATGTGGGGGCCCACAAACAGCCGTAGCCCCTGGGCCCACAGGCAGGTTGAATCGCCTCTGAAGGCAGGAATAAACTTTGGATAGGACATCACAAACATGTTTACACTCTTTTAAACTTGGCAGAAATTTGAAACATTGTGTGAGGAAACCTCTCACTGACAATAGAACATGCTAACTCCTTACATATAGTAAGAGGAGATGGGTAGATGTGATGCACCAACACCACTTGCTGCTGCCACTGCACTATTTTTCATTCATTCTATCTTAACCCTTTGATGCACAAGCTAAGCAAACCCCTTCTAATGCACAACATGGGTCGAAAATGACCCATATTCATTTCCTGTTATTTCATGTATTGCTGAGTATCTTTTTGATATATATTTTGAAATCCAAGTTCCAAGTGTTTATCACACATCTTGTTTTTGATTATCTTCAATCATTATTTTAATTTGTATTTATTTAAAAATAGTTTTTGTATTACTACATCAGCTTTACACACATGGGTCAAAAATGACCCATGTCTGCAAGTGTGATTGAATAAAATGAAAACACACTGTAATAATATATTTATTCAAATTTACACTGATATTGAACTGTAGTGAAGATTGGTGAATGTGACTGAACATAAAACTGATGAGATCATATAGATCCAACACTAATTGGTGCACTGGGAACACAAGATAGTGATCTCATGCAATCAGGGTGTTAGCAGTGAAGATAATGAAGGCATTGTGGGTGGCAGCATCCAACATATTGTACCAGAGCCCCATGGGCCACCTCCGTGTTCTCCGCTTACAAGGTGCGAACCATCTGATCCATTCTGTCCACCTTTTGTTTTGTTATAGTACTGGATGAATCAGATGGTTCGCACGTTGGAAGTGGAAAACACAGAGGGTATGGTAATGGATGACCTCTGGTTTCTTCTTTACACTATTGACATCCACTGATGTGTCATCATGATGGGTGCTCAAGAGGACAACAGCTTTTCCCTTCTTTCGCACATAGCTCTCCATGATCATATTGTCATGGTGGCCTTGCACATTGGATTTTGCAGTGGATCCAGAAAGAGTTCCTGTAAAGTCACATACCAGCTCTTGTCTACCCATGCAAGCAGGGTCAAGTCAATAAAAGCCACACATCCTTCTTTGACAATACTTCTTTACTCGTTTCCTTTTGCTGCTGTTGCTCTTCAGAACGTCCTCAATGACGTTGTTACTGATTAATATATCTTTTGGTGAAACAGTTGTTGAACCAAATGCAGGTCCTGGGCATTTCCTCAAGATGTTTTAGTGTCTTGTTCTGCCCTGAGTAGGGGATGCTAGCTCCCATGTTGTGCATTAGAAGGGTAGTGATACAAAAATGATTTTTATTGAAAAAGTAAAAAATATAAAACTGAAATAAGGATTTGTGATGATCAAAAACAAGTTAATTGAGGAATTCATGGAAGCTTGAATGGCTAAATTAATTTATTGCAAATATATAGAAAATATAAACTCAAGTCGGGTCACTTTTGACCCAGATTGTGCATCAATGTGTGCATCAGGGTTAAATAACTTAAGGATATTCCTGATTAGGATAATGTTGGTTCTGGCAGCAATATCAGAAACAATAGCTGCAAACCAGGCTATAACATACTCAACTGACTCACTTTTAGTCACAAGGAAACATAGTACTGACAATCCACCGACTGCAATTGGTTTTAAAGTAAGAAGTACCACAGTAATGAGGACAAAAGGAACATATCAGACTCCTCAGAGAGCTTGGCCACTGCCAAGAATTCCTCCCAGAGTCCCAGGACCCTGGAGCTTATTAGCAGGGCTGGGCAGTATGACCAAAAAATTGTATCACTGTATTTTTTAAGATTCTGACAGTATCAGGTTTTTTTGGGGTTTTTTTTTTTGTATGACTGAGACTTTTTATGTCTGTGGCTGATTTTACTGTCATAAGTACATAGAATATAAAACATTTTAACTTCACCATGTATATAATGAAGGTTTTGAGTACTATAAGCTTTGCTTGGCCCCACAAAATGACACAGTATATGATTAAATCAGTACATGTGAAACAGGTGCAATATATACAATGTTATTATTATTATAATATTTAAGTATTATACAATTACTGTTAGCTCTCCATTTAACATATAAAACGATGTTTGCAGTCTCCCAGTCACCCTTGATGAAATGCACAGTTATACTGTTATACTGAGGTATGACTCCACTGATTGTACAACTTGATCACAGGTCTGTTGTAGAAAAGTGGACAACTTTATATATCAGTGTTGTTGGTATAGCAATTAAACTGAAGTATTTTCGCCCCTGTAGTAACGTAGCTTAATCGTTTGCTTTTTTGCAACAACTGCTCCCCAACAAACCGTCCAGTATATAGTGTTTTAATCTGTCGAAACTAAAAAAGACTTCTAAACTGCAGACACAGCTCATTTCTTTGCTGTTTTTGTTTATTTTTTTCACCATATCGAGAAAACCTCTCTCATCTGTTTACACCGTTATGCTAATATGCTAACACTACCTGGTTAACAGCACTCCATAGCACTTTTAGCAGCAAACAGAATTATATAACTTGCTGCCTATTGAAGCTTACAGCTGTTGTATTAACTATGCTACAGTATGGCGGTATATGAAAAATCCATACCGTACGAGGAATCAAAGACGGTATACAGAATGTACCGTCATACCGCCCAGCTCTACTTGTTAGTGATAAATTTCAATGTAAACCATTGCGAAAAAAGTGCAATAACACAACATGATCATGCAGATAAAAAATCAGAACATTTTGGGATTGCTTGCATAAGCCTAATGTAGACATTCACACATTCTGAAACAGTAGGGTATATTGGTTGAAAAATGTTAGAGAAAAGCAACACAAACTTCTTCTTCTTGTTCCTCAGCCTTTGTCCCGTTTTTCGATTACGGGTCGGAATTTCCGGCTTCTTCCCGTTAGGGGTAGCCGGCGGGATTTGGCACAGTTTTTACGCCGGATGCCCTTCCTGACACAACGCTTCTTATTCATCCGGGCTTGGGACCGGCACTACAATGCACTGGTCTGTGCATCCCAGCAGCTAGGTATCTATAGGACAATTCAGTGTTTCCAATTAGCCTGGTGGCATGTTTTTGGACTGTGGGAGGAAACCGGAGCACCCGGAGGAAACCCACGCGGACACAGGGAGAACATGCAAACTCCGCACAGAAAGGACCCGGACCGCCCCACCTGGGGATCGAACCCAGGACTGAGAAAAGCAACACAAACTACTTTGGTTAAATAATCAAAAGCACTAAAGGATGTAAAGATTTGATTTTTAATCAAAATGTAAAATAATTTTCTGAACACATTGGCACGAGTGATAAGGTTTGTTGACAGGACAGATAATAAAAATGATTTAATGCATCATATGAACAGCTTTAAATGTTATAAAACAGTATTTAAAATTTCAATCACACTAGAAGTCCATGTAAATGTTCCCTTTAGAAGTGTTAACTGCAAACTAAGGTCCTAGTGTCCCTAAACATGAAGTATATGGCAATAACAGCTGCACCATTCACACATTAACAGTTTTTGCCAGTTTCCAGTCCTTTATTTTTTTTAACTAAAATCAATCAAATACAACCTACAGTTGTTTAATAATATGACCATTAAAATCTCTATGAAAAAAAAAAAACATGATTAAAGTCTGTGTTAATTTCTTCATCCACATCCCTGCCCACACCGATTGTACGAAACAGTTCTTGTGTTACCATAGAACTGCCAAGATTTGCCAAAAAGTTTTAAAAAGTGTTGTGTTTTTATGGCTCAAGATCAGAACAACCTTCATATGGTTTAAACATAGGGCATTACATTACATTCAAATTTTCATTGTTTTTTAGCCAAGCTTGCTAATGGATAGTACAGTTATTAAAATGCTTTAAAAGGCAGTACAGTCATCACATTAAAGAAATTTAGGGCTCTTCAGTTTCTCATTGAAGTGACTGGACATTGCCTCATTTTTCCATTCAGCTGATGGAGCAACATACCACATGACCACACCTGAGGGGTTGATGGAGACAACAAACGGTGTGCTGTCCTTCAGCATAGGCATGGGCTTTTCCATGAATACATCATATACCTGAAAGAGGGAGAGGGAGAAAAAGAGTAAGAGAGAGAGGTTTGATTTAGTGCATTATTTAAAAACATACATTATCTGTTTTTCTTAATAAATCAGATAATGTGTAATCCAGTCCACACTAACACGACTTTGACAGTTTTTCTGTGGCAGTTTATGTATTCTATTGTGTATCTGGAGAAAATAACCATTCAGTTCATTTTCTTTATTATTTAAGTTTTATTTATTAATATTTATAATGCCTATTCATTGAGTGAATTAGAAATGTTGTTACTTGATGAACTACTCCAGAAGATTTTGTTGAAATCAGGGATCTACCAAAAATTTGAAAATTGACATGCATTTAGTTCTGAGTTCATTGACTCAACTGTGGCTAAGATACTATTTTACATTAATTTAAACCTGTGACTACAGGTAGAGAAATATGGTGAAATGTCTGGAATGTTCTGAAAGAGGGTCTTGGGTTTGATCCCCAAATGGGGCTGTCTTGGTCCTTTCTGTGTGGAGTTAACATGTTCTCCCCGTGTCTGTGTGGGTTTCCTCCCACAGCCCAAAGACATGCAAGTGAGGTGAATTGGAGATACAAAATTGTCCATGACTGTGTTTGACCTTAAACTTGTGAACTGATAAATCTTGTGTAACGAGTAACTACAGTTTCTGTCATGAATGTAACTAAAGTGTGTAAAACATGATGTTAAAATCCTAATAAATAAATAAAATAAATCTACACAGTTTCATAATGTTAATGAAATAATTTATCTAAGCTTGTCATTAGTTTACAAAAGGTTAAAACAATACACCACTAAATATACCTCATTTATATTGACTTTTAATGGTTAGTTTAGTGTTTTATTATAAGGTGAAGTTATTACATTATTTTTAATTTTATTGTAACTCAATTTATAATGTAATAAGCAGCACATAATGCAATAGCTTACTACATTATGTGCAAAAATCTTTTTACAATATTGAATGAAGATTTTATTACATTATCAGCAATTTATTACATTATAAGCTTTTTGTTTGTTTGTTTATTAGGATTTTAACGTCATGTTTTACACACTTTGGTTACATTCATGACAGGAACGGTAGTTACTCATTACACAAGATTCATCAGTTCACAAGTTTATATCAAACACAGTCCTGGACACTTTTGTATCTCCAACACTCCTCACTTGCATGTCTTTGGACTGTGGGAGGTCCTCCACACAGAAAGGACCCGGACCGCCCCACCTGGGGCTCGAACCCAGTACCTTCTTGCTGTGAGGCGATAGTGCTACCCACTTAGCCACCGTGCCGCCCCCAATATAAGCTTTTATTACATGTGTGTTATTACATTATGTTCAGTTATTACATTATGAGTTGCTACAAATACGACATTTAAAATGTGCTCTGCCAGCTAGGTTTTAAGCTGTTAAGTCAACTACTTAATTCAGAGTTCATTCATTTTGTTTCATGGTTTATATCCACACACCAGCCCTTATACAGCCTAAAGTTTGAATGTGGAAAAATATTGTGAACCATTTCATAAATTTTTTCATTTTATTTATTTATTAGGATCAAACATCAAGTTTTACACACTTTGGTTACACTCATGACAGAAATAGTACTCATTACACAAGATTCATCAGTTCACAAGTTCTATATCAGACACAGTCATGGACAACTTTTTATCTCCAATTCACCTCACTTGCTTGTCTTTGGACTGTGGGAGGAAACCCACACAGACACGGGAGAACATGCAAACTCCACACAGAAAGGACCCCGACCACCCCACCTGGGGATCGAACCCAGGACCTTCTTGCTGTCAGGCGACAGTGCTACCTATGGAGCCACGGTGCTGCCCCTATTTGTGAACTATCACATCAAATCACAAATACACACATCAAAACCATCCCGCACATAGACACACACTCCCCACCCACACCTGGGACTGACCTTGTAGGTGCCTGCTGTATAGTTGAGAGCTTGCAGAGATGTCTGATAGCGGTATGGCATATCAGTCCTTCTACTGAAGAAGACCAAAGCACTGGCTTTATTGGACAGAGGACGCCAAAACACCTCTATACCATTGCTTTCCTAAAAAAGATAAAGTGTGTATGAAAGAACTTGTTACCAGACACTAGGATCTTTCTTAACTTGCGTTCTTTTTCAAAGCATGTACCTTGAGCAACCGCCGGCCTTGGATTCCCAAAACGTCCTGATTGATGCTGATAGCGGCTTTGTTCTGAAGTATGGCACGTGCCCCGCTGTTTAGGGTCCTCAGGTCATTGGACATGAAAAGTGGAGCAGCCATTATTGCCCACAATGCCATCTGAGAACGTGACTGATCCATGCTGAGTCCAAAATTTCCAATGACCAGCTGAGAAAATGATATTAAAGTTACAAATATTAATATTGAAATTGCTGTTTGCTGTATAAAAAAACACATAATGGCTACAGAGAACAATACTGACAAAGGAATTAACATGTCTTAGTTTAAACATATTAAAGACAACCTTAAATTAAAAGTAACCTTTTTGTCATTATATTTGTCAAAAGGACGATATAAGTAATTTACAGCTTCTGATTTTTAGCACGATGCACTGGATGAGATTTTTCTTTAAATCATATTAATCATGGCAAGCCAGTGCATATTTAAGCTGCATACCAAACACAATAATGAACACAAAAACTTAAGGTTAACCATAATAAAAACATTAGACTAACACAATAATACATGGTTTCAAATTCTGCTACTAAAAAGCATATAATTATCTTTTACTGTTATTACAAGCTCAGTTTAAAAAATGTTGATACAGTAGGAAATATGTTAACAAAACCAGACAGCAAATCCTTTTTAATTTGCAAATCCTTTTCACTTGTTTCAATTTTATTAAATTACTGTTCTTTGTTTTAAAAAGTTAAGACAGGGACATGCTTGCCACTTTGTGATTGTCTGTTTTAGATAAATGTGTCCATGTAAGTCTACAGCATTTCTGGATGTTAATAGGGCAGTTGTAGCCTAGTAGTTAAGGTATTGGATTAATAATCAAAAGGTCACACGCCCCACTACTGCCAGGTTGCCACTGTTGTAGGGCTGGGTATCACCACTAATTTCCTGGATCAATTCGATTCCAATTCACAACGTCCTGATTCGATTCAATTTCCGATTCAATTCGATTTCGATTTCGATTCAACACATTTAGGCATATTTGAGTTACATTAACAGGTTTTGTTTAAATGTGTAAAGATGTTCAGAGAACAAATGTGATAATTGTACAAAGAACACTCATTATTACATAAATTTTTACATAAATTATTAATCCAAAACAGAAAACAGTAACATTAATTTTTTATATTATTTTACATGTCCGACAAGCTACAACAGTGTACATGTAATGTAAACCCTCTCTGTCGACTTAAGTGACGTTGCGACGCAGTGTTTCACATCTGCGGACAGGTTTGGAATGGCCACTTCACTCAAATGTTTGCGTGTGGGTAAAACATAACGTGGTTCCAGAGTATTAATGAAGCTTCGAAAGCCATCGTTTTCAACAATGCTGTATGGACGTATATCCTTACATATAAAAGTTACCAGAGCCTCCGTAATTTTTTTGGCACGGGGAGAACTTTCATCGCAAATGCTTTCTCTATTGGAGGTTGTTTTTCGAATATCAGGGTGGTGTCTCGTTAAATGGTTTCTCAGATTTGTGGTATTCCCACAATATTTCACCTCCATGTTGCACAGCTTACACACGGCTTTACTTTTGTCCAGCTCTTCCCTACCCTCATGGTTTTTGAATCCAAAATGTAACCAGACGTCTGCCTTCAGGTTCTGGGGCACCTTTACTTGAGCTTCAGCCATGCTGAACTGATGTGCAGGTCAGATCTCACGAAAAAACAGTGGCTGGTCACGCGAGATTAAAGGGGTAACAGATTTCCGTGTACACCGTGAAAAGGGGCTAATTTTAAAGATCGATCTCACGTTTATATGAATCGATATCGGATAATTCAAATAAAGATCTATTTGGATTGAAAAATTGATTTTATAAACCCACCCTTACACTGTTGGGCCCTTGAGCATGTCCATCAATGTCTCTTGATGCATGCTCAATAATTGGTGTGGAGATATGTTTCGTCACTCATCCAAGTGACTTCTTCAGTCTTTGTGTCCAGATGAACTGATTCAACTTTGTGGAATGTCCATTAATGGCAACCTGGCAGTGATGTGGCTTAAACCAATTATGATCCGATTACAAATCCAGTAATAAACACTTTGAGCTACCACTGTCTAAAATGGAGCCGCTCAGGTGGTGCAGTGGTAAAATACACTAGCGCACCAGAGCTGGGATTGAGATGAAAAAATTGGGGGAAAAAAACTAAAGAAAAAGAGAAAAAAAAGTGTACTTCTGTCAGTTAAATAAAGGTTCAAGAAGGATTTTTTTTTATTGCACTGTACAAAATGTCCCACTTTTCTGGAAATACGGGTTCCTAGAAATTAGCATATATTTACAAAAGGATAAAACATTAAATATGTCTTCTCACCATATCAGGGTCATTCCAACGTCCTGGTCCAGCAGCAGGCTGTAAGATGTCTTGATTTTTAGTAAACCAGTCCACAATGCCCAGGACACTGGCCCATGAGTCTTCGATATCATCATAATTACGCCACAAGTTACAGATCTCACCAAGCAAGGTGTAGTTTACCTAGAAAAGAGGAATAAATTTGATTACTTTAAACATTACAATGAAAAAGAAATTATTTCACCTTTTGCATAATCCCAATTTCTACCCAATATCCTTATGCTGCATGCGTGACACGCTGTCTGGCTAAAGAGGCCCGCAGGCTAATACATGCCTACTCCAAAACGTGAAACTGCAGCCAATTTTTAGACCATCTAGTGGCAGATTTTGATAAAGCCCTTACATGTACATTAGTAATAAGCTATTCTCTTGGCATCATTGTTGCAACAGCAAGGAGATGATTCTCTAGCCATGTTTTCTTCCTTAGCCATATTAAATTATGCCTGTTGAGTGCTCGACACCAGGCTGGCAGCACCAAACTTATGTCTCTGTGGTGACAAAACTGTGGTGTAGTATATTGGACTGCTCTGCCACCGAAGTGCTTTCAGTTTTCCTGAACCAAGCCAATATAATTGAAGCAGCATTTGACTTACTTTAGGAGGAAGCCCACCCTGATAGGCAGGCCAGCTGCATGAATAACCAATCGGCCGTCCGGTAGCATTTAAGGCCTTTGACATGAGTGGGTAACCTAAAAGAAAAAAATATAAAAATAGATAATATTATTAAATAATTTATTATAGTAAGGCACATATGGATGTGTGCAGACTTCTTATTACTCTACCATGGGATGCTGTTAGATACTTGAAACTTTTAAATGCAACATGCACAAGCATGCATGCACAAAACTGAGATATAAGATTCCACAAGCCAAGCTGACTGTTTTATCTATTCTCCAAAGACCTGCTAACCAATTCTAAAGTGGGTTAAAAAATACACACAGAGATACTGAATTATAATTAGAACTGATAATTGCAATGTTGACCTTGACAGACATAAAACAGAATATATTAAATTAATTTAAACAATTTTGTCTAAACTTTACAACCTTTTACAATAAGATGTGTCACATAAGACAATAAGATTAAAACCCGAGTGAGTGCTGGGCGGTATGACGGTACATTTGGTATGACGGTACATTCGGTATACCGTCTTTGATTTCTCATATCGTATGGATACCATACCATAGCACAGTTAATACAACAGCTGTTAGCTTCAGTAGGCAGCAAATTATATAATATTGTTCGCCGCTAAAAGCGCTATGGAGCGCCGTGCAGATTAGATACATCTCATGAGTTAGCCAGGCAGCGTTAGCATGAAAGAGAGGCTTCCTCGAAATGGTAAAAAAATAAACAAAAAACAGATGGAAGATGAAGAGGGGGAGACCAGATATGCACGGGAAGAACCTGCCAGAGAAATAAGGCATGTCAGCAGTTAAGAACAGACTAAAAGACTATATACTGTACGTACAGTATTTGCTGGGTGATTTTCACGATCAATTTGGTTAATTTAAATTAATGTTTTCACACGATGTTAGAAATGTGACAATCGCCACTGTACAAGTTTACAAACCTTATATTTTAATTAAAATACCAACATGTCACAAGGCAGAAACTGACCAGACGCTCACGGAATATATAATCAAGGAAAGTTTAATATCAAAAGGGCAATCTAAAATCAGTGTACAATATTAGGCCAAAACCAGAGGATAAACAGACAGACAGAGAAAACCAAAAGGCACAGGCAAAAACAGTAAACGGAAGACAACAAGGGTCATACATGATAACAGCTAGATTCAGAAATAAGAACCACTCGTTATCCATGCAAACACAGTCAGCAATACTTCGCAACGAGACAGACAAGCAGAAGTATTTAAATAAGATTCATGGAATTGAACACAGCTGAACTGGGCGAAAATACTTCAGGCCAGTTGCTAAACTAGAGTTAAAAGCAAACTGGAAGCAGAGATATTTCAAGGCATCCACTTTTCTACTACACACCTGTGGTCAAGTTGTACAGTGGAGTTTGCAAATGTTTTTTTATTCGTTAAAGGGAGAGCTAAGGGTAATTGTACAATACTTAAATATTAAATAAAAAGTATTTATCGCAACTGTTTTACGCATACTGAGTTCATCATATATTGTGTCATTTTGTGGGGCCAAGCAAACCTTATAGTACTCAAAACCTTCATTCTATACATGGTAAAATGTTTAATTTTCTATGTACTTATGACAGTAGAATAAGCCACAGACATATAAAAAGTCACAGTCATACAAAAAAAATACTGTGATATACCGTGAAACCATAAGAATCTTAAAAAATACCGTGATACAAATTTTTGATCATACCACCCAGCCCTACTTACAATGATGTTTCAAGAAAATGAATGTTTTGACATAGTGTACCCCCGTACCCTAACTAATATCATTCCTTTTTTTAAATGTTATGAACAGTCTTTTACCCTGCTCTTGCTCAGACGCATTGGAGTAGCAGCCGTCCAGTTTGAGCATGTCAACTTCCCACTCAGCAAAAGTCTGTGCATCTATCTCAATCTTATCAAGTGTTGTTCCAGGGTACCCTCCACATGTGTAAGTGCCCAGATCACCATAGATGCCCAGCTTTAGCCCACGGTCATGAACGTAGCGTGCCAGTTTTGAGATGCCACCAGGGAACCTGTAGGTGCCGGTCACACACAATTTAGCAACAAAACTTATAGTAGATATTTGTGAGAGAATGATAATACCAAATAATGTAAATAAGTTATAAAAGCACAAGCAAAGATTACTAGAGTTAAAGAGCTAGTAGACAGTTCTTCAAACTAAATGTGGTAAATTGCATGTTGCAGGTTACAATTTCAAATTAGGAGAACAACCTAACTTTTAGAACACTCAAAGCAATATCAGGATGTTTGATGTTTGTTTTTTTAATTATTACTTATTTATTACTTATTACTTACTTAGTATTATTATTGCATTACTTGTACATAATTTGGACAAGTCTATTGTTGTAAGAAGAGCCTGTTCAGAGATCTTTGCCAAGGACAATGACACGACCCCATACCATGACAGAGCCTGGCTTTTGGACTTGTTGCTGATAACAGTCTGGATAGTCATCTGACCACAATACACGTTTCCACTGTGTGTTGGTCCATCCTAGATGCCTCCGAGCCCAGAGAAGTCGATGCCGTTTCTGGACATGGTTAACATAACGCTTCTTTTTTGCACAGTAAAGTTTTAAGTGGCATTTGTGAATGTAACTCCATATTGTAGTGCTTGACAAAGTTTTCCAAAGTAATCCCTTGCCCATGTGGTTATATCAGCTATTGATGAATGACGATTCTTGATGCTGTGCTGTCTGAGGGATCAGAGATCACGAGTGTTCAGCTTAGGCTTGCACCCTTGCCCTTTACACACTGAAATTCCTACAGATTCCTTGATCATTTAATGACATTATGCACTGTAGAGGGAGAAATAATGCAAATTCCTTTCAGTCTTTTTTGAGGAATAATCTTTTTTAACAGTTTAAATTATTTTCTAATGCATTTGTTGACAAACTGAAGATCCACTGCCCATCTTTGCACCTAAAAGGCTTTCGAGGATACTGTTCCAAATCATGATTACATTCACCTGTTGACATTACCTGTTTAAATTTACATCATTATTTCGTGTTTTTACCTCATTACTAGCCCTAAAATGTCCCTGTCGTAACTTATTTTAATGTGTTGCAGGCCTGAACATAACATAACATAAAATGAAGTTAACCAGTCTATTGTGGATTTGTGCAAATATCCAGTTAATACACTGCATAACACAACTTGGCCAAAGAACACTGTAATTGGTGAAATAAAAACTTTGATGTTAATGTTGTATTTAGTATTGATTTTTTTCCATTGTGTACTTATGTGCTACATTGCCTCTTTGGATCAGGCTGCAATCGGCCCTGTTCATCTCTCTCCTTGGAAGCCCAGCAGTCATCAATGTTTATGTAGACATATCCAAGCTCCCTCCAGCCATCTTCAGCCAGACGGTCTGCCATATCCCTGAAGAGCACTTCACTGAGCCAGAAAGACAGTTAGTCACTTAATCATTTATGACTAGCATAATACAGTTTAAATTCCAGCATTATAAATGTAAACATGTTTAATATTTGGCTAAAATATAGTATATTAAATAATTAATAAAATTTTAAGGAGTTTTAAAGAAAGGTCTCAGAATTGTTCAACCCCCCTGAAAGGAATCCCTCATAGGCGCACATATTTGCAAATAAGCTGTTGTCTCAAGCACACCTGATGCAACTAATAAAGAACCTCATTAGTTGCATCTGGTGTGCTTTAGATAAAACACATCAAATACCTGTACTAGCTAAGGGTTTGTTGACTGTGATTTTTGACAGTCCAAATGCAAACCTCAAAATCCACCAAGGCTTGATTTCACAAGGCATCCTTAATTTCTAGAGATTCTGTAGTGGTCGTCACAGTCGCCTGACTTGAACCCAACAGAACATCTTTTGTGGGATTTGAAGAAGCAGTTGCAGCAAAGTGTTATCCTATGCCCATTAGGAATGGGTTAAGATTCTTCAGGAACGCTGGCAAAAGCAGGTGTCCAGCTATGCATCACATTTGCAGCAGGTTGTAACATCAAAAGGGGGCTCAACTAAGTACTAAAGTACTACACTTGTCATAAGATGGGGTTGAATCGTTCTGAGACTGCAGTAGTCATTAAAAGTGCCATTTTGTGTAGAATTTTGAGAAACCACTTGGTGTTATATAAATTGTTTTTTTTTTTATTGTTTATTGCAAACAGCTGAAATGTAGTAAATTTTGCTAATAAACCTAATTTGCAAATGAAAATTTGTGATTGCAGTAAGGTCACTGACAAGCTTAACATGCCTAGTGGGGGTAATAATGGGTAAGCCAATCCCAGGGACCTGGAAGTTGTGTGTGGACAAGGGTGTTAGCTATTTGTCCTTTTACAAGTGTACTGATCTGCTCGAAGCAGATATGAATTAGTAATGTCTGAATTAGGGAAAAAAGGGATACTACAGCTGTACTTACCTGATGCAGTTCTGGGGATCATCTTCACAGTCAATATCACAGCGAAAGCGTTCCCAGGCCAGCCAGCCCATGGGTGGAGTCCTCATGAGCCCATTGTCCAGAGCCTGGGTGGCTGTAAAGAATACTAGCCACAAACCAACCAAAACTTGCAGCATGTCTAGAAGAAATCAGTAAATATCAGATACATTTAAAAATGTAAAATTAAATACATTTTTTACATGACCTTCTCTACTAGCCTAATGATGTAGAAAATATGTGGCATGAAGAAAAAAATGTCAGTGTCAGAAACTAAACCAATCTGACTGATCCTGTTATGTGAATAAAGTTTGCCAAGTTGCCTACGGTTATAGGAAATGTCTAATTAAGGCTATTTCAGTCAATGGGGGATTACAAGGCATAGGGTGTCCTACATCATCCTCAGTAAGAATTGGAATCAATTAATTTTATTTTCAAATGACTGTATAACTAAATACTAGACATCCTGTATGTATATTGTGACCAATACATTTTCTCCTTTCTCCAAGCTGACATGGTGGTTATTAAAAAAAACAGTAATGAGTAAACTGTCTTTCACAGATATTCATTAAAATGGCACAAAAACATGACAATTGTTTCACTTTATAAACTTGTAAACACGTTCTAATACCTCATTTGAAATCCAGATATGGGAAAAGGGCATAATAAGGCCAGAAATGTCAGGGAATGTTAATAAACAAAAACTATGAGATTAAACATGTCCAGTGTTAAACATGTCCAGTCCCAAGATGTGTACAATGTAAAATGTATAATATATTAAAACAAACTGTTCCTGGCAAATGGTGAAAAGGTGCAATTAATAGGAAATGTGACACTGTGGCAATGCCTCTGTCCCAACTTTTTTGAGCGTGGTAAGGGCATACAGTTCTAGATTTGTTTACATTCACAAAATACAATTAAAGTGCGCAGTAAAAAAAGAAAAAAAAAATTGGAAATCTTTTCTTTGTTCATTTGCTAGGTAAATTAAGGCACAGGAAAATCAACAAATTATAGATTGTGTTTTTTATTACATTGTTAAAAATGTCGTTTTTTAGTGCTTTGTTAAAAATGTCCCAATAGGGTTTATATTTTTCCTCCAATAAATATCATTTACATTTTCTCTGGATTCTATTTTACATTTTTCATTAGGATCTATGCAAATATAGAGGAAATCTTTTTTCTTTTTCTTTTTTTTTTTTTTACAGCAGCATCATGCAAGGTCAAGATACATAGTTTTAAGCTTAATAAGCCTAAATAAAACATAATATGAGACTGCTCATGTGACCTTCTACAGCAAGTGGCAGAATAACAGCTTCTTCTGCCAACACACAAAACTGCTAAACAAGACAGTCAGCTTTCGCTTTATTACCATGTTATTCTACAAGGTGCCTTAAAACCTATATTATCAGACAATCCTGACTGAAAAAGAAAGCTGAATAGCATGTTGTTATCTTATGACTGCTCACCTGACAGCTCAGATGTGCAAAGATCTCTTACTAAACATAAATAAATATTTGGACTTGAGACAGGGCAGGGCCTCGTCAAGCAAGCCATTTTTTTAAAAGTTTACTTTGTTGCCTACATGAATGATCCAGTAAGTGACAATACATTTTTACAGCTGAGAAAAACATAGTTCACAAAAGTAGCAACAATGAATAATAAAATACAAAGAAAAATAGTTTGACTGTGTTTGGCACTTATGCAACCATGCAAACCAAAAATAGATTATTAATTATTATCATTCAGGCCAACTGTTTGTGCAATTCATTTTCATATTTAAAGTATTTGATTTATAATTTATATAATAAATATAACTGGCAGGATTTTAGGATCTATTTAGTGAAAACATGTTAATAGAGTTTGGTAACAAATACTCAAACCTGAATCGCATTCTTGATGGCAGATCATCCTGAACTGTATGGTGAGCATCTCTAAAGTTCCATATATATATATGTGTGTGTGTGTGTATATATATATATATATATATATATATATATATATATATATATATATATATATATATATATATATATATATATACAGTGTATCACAAAAGTGAGTACACCCCTCACATTTCTGCAGATATTTAAGTATATCTTTTCATGGGACAACACTGACAAAATGACACTTTGACACAATGAAAAGTAGTCTGTGTGCAGCTTATATAACAGTGTAAATTTATTCTTCCCTCAAAATAACTCAATATACAGCCATTAATGTCTAAACCACCGGCAACAAAAGTGAGTACACCCCTAAGAGACTACACCCCTAAATGTCCAAATTGAGCACTGCTTGTCATTTTCCCTCCAAAATGTCATGTGATTTGTTAGTGTTACTAGGTCTCAGGTGTGCATAGGGAGCAGGTGTGTTCAATTTAGTAGTACAGCTCTCACACTCTCTCATACTGGTCACTGAAAGTTCCAACATGGCACCTCATGGCAAAGAACTCTCTGAGGATCTTAAAAGACGAATTGTTGCGCTACATGAAGATGGCCAAGGCTACAAGAAGATTGCCAACACCCTGAAACTGAGCTGCAGCACAGTGGTCAAGATCATCCAGCGTTTTAAAAGAGCAGGGTCCACTCAGAACAGACCTCGCGTTGGTCGTCCAAAGAAGCTGAGTGCACGTGCTCAGCGTCACATCCAACTGCTGTCTTTGAAAGATAGGCGCAGGAGTGCTGTCAGCATTGCTGCAGAGATTGAAAGGGTGGGGGGTCAGCCTGTCAGTGCTCAGACCATACGCCGCACACTACATTAAATTGGTCTGCATGGCTGTCACCCCAGAAGGAAGCCTCTTCTGAAGTCTCTACACAAGAAAGCCTGCAAACAGTTTGCTGAAGACATGTCAACAAAGGACATGGATTACTGGAACCATGTCCTATGGTCTGATGAGACCAAGATTAATTTATTTGGTTCAGATGGTCTCAAGCATGTGTGGTGGCAATCAGGTGAGGAGTACAAAGATAAGTGTGTCATGCCTACAGTCAAGCATGGTGGTGGGAATGCCATGGTCTGGGGCTGCATGAGTGCAGCAGGTGTTGGGGAGTTACATTTCATTGAGGGACACATGAACTCCAATATGTACTGTGAAATACTAAAGCAGAGCATGATCCCCTCCCTCCGGAAACTGGGTCGCAGGGCAGTGTTCCAGCATGATAATGACCCCAAACACACCTCTAAGACGACCACTGCTTTATTGAAGAGGCTGAGGGTAAAGGTGATGGACTGGCCAAGCATGTCTCCAGACCTAAACCCAATAGAACATCTTTGGGGCATCCTCAAGCGGAAGGTGGAGGAGCGCAAAGTCTCGAATATCCGCCAGCTCCGTGATGTCGTCATGGAGGAGTGGAAAAGCATTCCAGTGGCAACCTGTGAAGCTCTGGTAAACTCCATGCCCAGGAGAGTTAAGGCAGTTCTGGGAAATAATGGTGGCCACACAAAATATTGACACTTCAGGAACTTTCACTAAGGGGTGTACTCACTTTTGTTGCCGGTGGTTTAGACATTAATGGCTGTATATTGAGTTATTTTGAGGGAAGAATAAATTTACACTCCTATATAAGCTGCACACAGACTACTTTTCATTGTGTCAAAGTGTCATTTTGTCAGTGTTGTCCCATGAAAAGATATACTTAAATATCTGCAGAAATGTGAGGGGTGTACTCACATTTGTGATACACTGTATATATATATATATAGTATACACACACACACACACTGATCAGCCATAACATTAAAACCACCTCCTTGTTGCTATACTCACTGTCCATTTTATCAGCTTCACTTACCATATAAAAGCACTTTGTAGTTCTACAATTACTGACTGTAGTCTATCTGTTTTTCTGCATACTGTTTTAGCCTGATTTCACTCTGTTCTTCAATGGTCAGGACCCCACAGAGCAGGTATTATTTAGTTGGTGGGTCATTCTCAGCACTGCAGTGACAATGACATGGTGGTGGTGTGTTAGTGTGTGTTGTGCTGGTATGTGTGGATCAGACACAGCAGCGCTGCTGGAGTTTTTAAGCACCTCACTGTCACTGCTGGACTGAGAACCAACCAACCAAAAATATATCCAGCCAACAGTGCCCTGTGGGCAGCCTCCTGTGACCACTGATGAAGGTCTAGAAGATGACCAACTCAAACAGCAGCAATAGATGAGCGATCGTCTCTGCCTTTACATCTACAAGGTGGACCAACTAATAGAGTCTAATAGAGTGGACACAATATTTTAAAAAACTCCAGCAGCAGCGCTGTGTCTGATCCACTCATACCAGCACAACACACACTAACACACCACCACCATGTCATTGTCACTGCAGTGCTGAGAATGATCCACCACCCAAGTAATACCTGCTCTGTGGTGGCCCTGTGGGGGTCCTGTCCGTTAAAGAACAGGGTAAAAACAGGTTTAAAAAGCATGCAGAGAAACAGATGGACAACAGTCAGTAATTGAAGAACTACAAAGTGCTTCTATATGGTAAGTGGAGCTGATAAAATGGACAGTGAGTGTAGAAACAAGGAGGTGGTCATAATGTTATGGCTGATCTGTGTATATTCTTCTAGGATCTATCTTAAATAGTTACATGGTATGACTCAGTATGTCCTCATTGCTTTTACAAAAACAATGTACAATAAAGAAAGATCAGTATTTATGTCATGTTATTTTGTGTCTTTATTAATTAACTATAACGTTATAATATATTTTTGCAGAAACCATACATGTTTTCTGTTGTGAACGTATGGTTACTCACCGAATCAGACGGGAAATCCCGGAAATACCTTCTCTTGGAAGTAAAATTAATAAAAATAAATAAGTAATAAATGTCAGGTTCTAGCTAACAGTTAACAGCAGATAGTCTTCGTTAGTAATAACACCATGTTAGTAATGACAGCGATTGTGCAGTTACTGTATTAAAACTGCAGCTATGGGTGTACAGTCATGTGAACAGCTTCCGTATGTCATGTGCTTTCAGTCAGCTGATCTCACCACCATAATGCGGGCTGCGTCTCAATCAGATACAAGTGAGAAAGTAAGCACTAAGAACAAATAAGTGTGCACTTGTAAACGTGTGTGTTTGAAATAATGTGGCGCCTGTTTTAAAGCGTGCAAGAGAGTTTAAGGAGTAAGGACGCAGCAAGCAAAACTGTGAGGGAGTTTATTTTAATATTTTCAGTAACACATACATTAACAACTACGAGGCTGAAGTTAGTTACTTATTCGCGGCTTCCGATTCGTTTGGTTACTTATTCGCAGCTTCTTATTTAGCGGCTGAAGTTGGTTCCTTATTCATAAAGGGAGCGTTCGCCATGGATATTTGCTGCACACTTTATATTTTACCGACATAAATCAACTAAATGAAGACGTGAACATAATTTTTTTGGCTGATTCTCATCGTGATATTGTCAATGTAAAAATGTGATTCAAATATAATTAAAATATTTACTTTGTAAAATATTTTTTCAATTCATTCTTTCAGGCTGCATTTCCACTGTAAGGAAAACCTATTTTTATTCAGAAGCATACTGGTGGCATAATTCATGTCGGGCCAGACAAATAACAAATCCATTATATAGAACTGGTCTCTCTCTGTAAGAAAATAAAGCAATAAGCCACGAGAGGCCGTGCATTACTGTGATTTTAGCACGGGGATGACGTTTTTGGCACGACGCGAAGCGGAGTGCCTAAAACTTCTTTCCCCGTGCTAAAATCATAACAGTAATGCACGGTCTCGAGTGGCTTATTGCTTTTATAAAACGGCGGTCAACATAAAATATAATAAATACAACAATGTTTAATTCATAAATGTATTTATTGTGTATAAACTTACAATAAAGCATTCTTCCGCGACGCAAAATAGTTCGATTAACAGTGTTGCTAGGCAACATGAGGGCGAAAATAACATTAACTTTTTCTATTCAGTGGCGTATTAATATGGAATGATGTGAGGTGGTCCTAGGTGTGCGTTTATCGGGGATTTTACAACGGCTTCGAACGCGGCTCAGCCAATCAGATTTTAGGACCGGAACTATCCGTTTTATAAAGTTGATTTTAGACTGGCCAAAGTTCATTCTATACCTAAAATCTAACTGCCAACATGGCACACTCAGCAATGGTGCACATGAACATTTATTCAAATTAACTGGCAACATGCTACATCTAGTGCAATTTAAGATTGTATTTTAAAGACGTTTAAAAGCTATACTGAAGGCATTATTCATGCATAGACAGACAAACAAGTCCATCACGATCATTTTTCCCTGTACAAAAATCTTGTTTTACACTGACCTGCCATTTGTGATTCCATTCATCAAAAATGTATTCCTCAAACTCAATTTCCATTGGTATTTTCAAAGCCTATTTCAGCATCTGGCCAGATCTAGCCCTCTTCTCTCAGGAAGGACAACTAATTTCATACCTCCAAATCAGATATCTTGTGCAGAGGGATATTTTTTTTAATTCTCTTTGTAGGTTGAAACAAATGTGAAATGTATTTTTTACCCCTTTTTCTCCCCTTTTAGCACATCCAATTGTTCAATTAGCATCGTGCTTCCTCTCTGTCTATGCCGAACCCTGCCCTGACGGAGGTGATTGAAGCTAACCCGTATCCCCTCCGAAACACGAGCAGCAGCCAGATGCATCTTTGCCACCCACACATTGACGAGTTTGGCGCCACCTAGCGTTGCATGCGGAGAGACACACCCTAAGGGCACCCTCTCCCATCTCTGTGTAAGCGCCTCCAATCAGCCGGCAGAGAACGCAATCGCATTCTGACAGAGAGAGACCCACATCCGGTTCTTTGTCCCACCCCCCATATAAGCAACCGGCCAATCGTTGCTCATATAGCCACTCAGCTTCGAACCGGTAAAGCAAGGCTGGATTCGATACCACGTTCTCAGAATCCAGCCCTGGTTGCAGCGCGTTTCTTTTTACCGCTGCGCCACCTGAGCGGCCAACAAATGTGAAATATTTAATACATTGTTTATGTATCCTCTTTAATCATCTTGTTTTAGACAGACCGCTGTACCTCAACATGTTCTTACCTAGCACTGGGAAATTGTCTGGTAGTTATGGCTATTCTTTTTGATCGTTTTCTTCCCCTATACAACAATAGAACTAGCAAATGACTACCATTATTTCTTCTAAAGCAGGCTTTACACAGTTCAACTTTCCAGTAATTCTGGTTGCTTGAAACGTACCTTAAATTAAATTTAAATTTAAGACTGTAAAGCGCAATGTCAAGTTGCACAGAAATTATGCTACATGCAAGTAGTTGCATGAAAGTTTCACCATCCAAGAAACATCTAACCATCTTTACTCTTCACTCAAGTTCACTTCCTAAGTTGAGAGAGCAATATTCAAGAGAATATGACTAGCCAAGATAGTATAAAATGGAACATTATTTATCAAATACAGTATGCAACAAAATGTGCATCTTTATAAACATAGAACAGTCTACACATTACTCTTTCAATGAAAAGGAATGAAGCTTACACATTGCTTTATTTATACAAAATAATCAAGTTAACAAAATTTAAAAAAACAACTACATAAGATCAGTGCTAACCAAATTATCTATAGTAATACCTGCTAAGTCTTTAAAAAATATTAGATATATTATAAAATAAATTAGTCTTACATGATTTTTCATGTTCCATGTTGACCTGGGTGCATGAATCTAAATCTTTTCACAGAAGATTGCAACTTCTTAATATGATTGCCATGTTCTCTCAAGTAATAAAATTTAAAAATTGCTTACAGGGAGAGAATTCTTCTTTTTGGTTAACTTGGTTGTCTAATTTGTTTTCTCTTTGAATAAATTTACATGTGCACCATTGCTGAGTGTGCCATGTTGCCAGTTCGATTTTAGTTAGAAAATGATCCTGGGCCAGGCTAAAATCAACTTTTTGATTCTTACAGAGAGGGACCAGTTCTATATAATGGATTTGTTATTTATCTGGCCCGACTTGAATTATGCCACCAGTATGCTTCTGAAATTGCCCCTTTGAATCAATTTTCATGTGCACCATTGCTGAGTGTGCCATGTTGGCAGTTAGATTTTAGGTATAGAATGAACTTGGGCCAGGCTAAAATCAACTGTTTCTTACAAAGAGGGACCAGTTCTATATAATGGATTTGTTATTTGTCTGGCCCGACATGAATTATGCCACCAGTATGCTTCTGAATAAAAATAGGTTTTCCTTACAGTGGAAATGCAGCCTGAAAGAATGAATTGAAAAAATATTTTACAAAGTAAATATTTTAATTATATTTGAATCACATTTTTACATTGACAATATCACGATGAGAATCAGCCAAAAAAATTATGTTCACGTCTTCATTTAGTTGATTTATGTCGGTAAAATATAAAGTGTGCAGCAAATATCCATGGCGAACGCTCCCTTTATGAATAAGGAACCAACTTCAGCCGCTAAATAAGAAGCTGCGAATAAGTAGGGAATAAAATGTCGCTTTAGCTATGGGGCACATATTGTGTGTGCAACATATTCTTCGGGACAAGTATTCACTAGTAATATGGGGGCTTCTTTACAAATGAGGACAAACACTCATGTACCCAATTGCAAAAAAATACTATTTTTTTATGTAAAGCCTTCATTTGTTGCTTTGCATTGTGCCTAATTGAGGTGCCACCTGTTCTAAAGTATCTGGTGTTCTGTCGATTTGTCCTACCTTATCAAGATTCTTGCGTATTGCAAATCTATAGATCTTATCAATCGATTTGTCCTACTTTATTGAAATGTGTATCTTTTTATAAACTATAATTAGCACATCTCGATAGATCCGTATTTTCTTATAGACTATAGGTAGGACATTTTAATAGTATCTTTTTTTATAACTAGTGGTAGCACATCTCGATAGATGTGTATTTTATTATAAACTATAGGTAGCAAATCTTGATAGATCTGTTATTAAATA
Source organism: Trichomycterus rosablanca (assembly GCF_030014385.1). Taxonomy (NCBI): domain Eukaryota; kingdom Metazoa; phylum Chordata; class Actinopteri; order Siluriformes; family Trichomycteridae; genus Trichomycterus; species Trichomycterus rosablanca. Next base: position 57,339,175 of record NC_085988.1, on the reverse strand, counting down.
TGTATGTATATTTATTGTTTCTAAAACTCTGAAACGGGAAAATGTAAGATACTGATTTAATAGTTGCTATAACATTACAAAATACACTAAATTGCCAAAAATATTTGCTCGTCTGCCTTCACACGCATATGAACTTGAGTGACATCCCATTCTTAATCCATAGGGTCTTCTGGGAAGGCTTTCCACAAGGTTTAGGAGTGTGTTCATGGGAATTTTTGACCATTCTTCCAGAAGCGCATTTGTGAGGTCAGACACTGACGTTGGACGAGAACGCTCTAATTCATCCCAAAGGTTTTCTATCGGGTTGAGGTCAGGCTGTCAAGTTCTTCCACACCAAACTCGCTCATCCATGTCTTTATGGACTTGCTTTGTGCACTGGTGTGCAGTCATGTTGGAACAGGAAGGGGCCATCCCCAAACTGTTCCCACAAAGTTGGGAGCATGAAATTGTCCAAAATCTCTTGGTATGCTGAAGCATTAAGAGTTCCTTTCACTGGAACTAAGGGGCCGAGCCCAACTCCTGAAAAACATCCCCACACCATAATCCCCCCTCCACCAAACTTTACACTTGCACAATGCAGTCAGACAAGTACCGTTCTCCTGGCAACCACCAAACCCAGACTCGTCCATCAGATTGCCAGATGGAGAAGCGTGATTCGTCACTCCAGAGAACACGTCTCCACTGCTCTAGAGTCCAGTGGCTGCGTGCTTTACACCACTGCATCCAACACTTTGCATTGTGCTTGGTGATGTAGGGCTTGGATGCAGCTGCTCGGCCATGGAAACCCATTCCATGAAGCTCTCTACGCACTGTTCTTGAGCTAATCTGAAGGTTACATGAAGTTTGGAGGTCTGTAGCGACTGACTCTGCGGAAAGTTGGCGACCTCTGCACACTATGTGCTTCAGCATCTGCTGACCCCGCACTGTCATTTTACATGGTCTACCACTTCATGGCTGAGTTGCTGTCATTTTTAATCGCTTCCACTTTGTTATAATACCACTGACAGTTGACTGTGGAATATTTAGTAGCGAGGAAATTTCATGACTAGACTTGTTGCACAGGTGGCATCCTATCACGGTACCACACTGGAATTCACTGAGCTCCTGAGAGCGACCCATTCTTTCACTAATGTTTGTAGAAGCAGTCTGCATGCCTAGGTGCTTGGTTTTATACACCTGTGGCCATGGAAGTGATTGAAACACCTGAATTCAATGATTTGGATGGGTGAGCGAATACATTTGGCAATATAGTGTATTTTTGCACAAACCCTACATGTTCTTCTGTAAACTTGAGGTTACTCACTAAAATACCTTCTAGGGATGGGACGATCGATCGGCTATGAATCGGTATCGGCCGATTTTTAATCAAAATATGCTATCGGCGATCGGCCGATATCTCCTAAAAGTAGCCGATCCGATCGTGTGATATATAAAAGATCACGTTAAGCTTAACAGCTCAGTGGATTGATCCAGACGCCAACCATCACATCACCATTCATCAACAATCGTACAGAAACCACAGTGAAAGCTCTTCATGACCTAAAATAACATGATTAACGTTGTGCATCATACATACGATGTAATTTTGCTGATTGTAATATTTACTTTAAAAAGATAATTCAACCCGGTCACATCTGAGTCGATTCTATCAGCACGTTATATAAACTCCTGGTTCACTTTGGTAAATCGTAAGCGGTTCTTACTTGTGATGTAGATGAGAACAGAAAACGTTACAGAGCCAATCAGAGGCAAAAGTTTATTCATTACCAAATTCGTTAGTTCAGGATCATCTGCTGAACTTTTAGCTCCTTAGACGGAACGAGTCTGAGTCGGTTACAGATCTGTGGTAATAGCAGTTTAATTAAGCTTTTTAATTAAGCTTTTTAATGTAAGAGAGTCACACAGAATGTTCTGTAGTAGCTGGTGTTTATTTAAAACCACGACATTTAATTAATAACAGTAAACACGGAGAGATAACTGAGAAGAGAAACTTACGCTTGGCGAAAAATGAATCGACTCATGAATCAATGAATCACTTATAGCGATACTGTGAACAAAGCGTATCTTCTAAGGCAGACCTGGGCATTGTACGGCCCGCGGGCCACATCCGGCCCGCGAGACATCCCCAACCGGCCCGCATGAGGTTCGTGGCAATCAAAAATTTGACGTAAATAAATGTACATCAAACATGCAATATAACAGGATTGATTTTGACGGGAGCGCTGTGTCTTTAAATATCCGTTTGGTTTTACGTGTGTGAGAGTGTATCAGCTTCACCGTAATGCGAACACAACTGAGTGTGACTGACGGTGGAGTTTTTAACAAGACGTGAACTTCTGAAGTATTTATTTACTGAAGTCAGGTGTAAAGCTGTTTAACGATCACAATTTAGGGTTTAAATCGCTGTTATGGTACTAAACAGAACATGAACGATGCGGAGCGTCACACCTGAAGCTTCACTAACTAAACTGCAAAAGCAACAAGGACTTTTTATAAAGTTTAACACATCCAGAACTGAAGCAGTCAGGACCAGCTTTGTGATTTTAATAAGAATATCCAACAATAACAAAAGACTGAAAAATAAATGAGGTAATTAGACTCAAAACAAAATAGTGTAAAGTTTAAAAACCTGCACATTTTGTTCACATTTGTTTTTTTGGGTTTTTTTTTTGCATTTGTTTGTTTAAATAGTAAAATAATGTTGATGTTTTACTCTGCCTACTTCTAATTGTCATCTAAACATTAACAACTTATTAGAACTGCACAATTTACTGCTTTTAATAAATAGTGGGCAGTTGTAGCCTAGTGCTTAAGGTACTGGACTAGTAACCAGAAGGTCTCTGGTTCAAGCCCCACCACCGCCAGGTTGCTGCTGGCCCTTAACCCTCAATTGCTCAGACTGTATACTGTAACTTTATTGTAAGTCACTTTGGATCAAGGCGTCTGCTAAATGCTGAAAATGTAAATAAAGAGATAAAATTAATATTGAGCAGAATTAAGTTCACCTTATTGGTCCGGCCCTCCACAACAGTCCCAGTTGCTTATGTGGCCCCTTCGAAAATTTAATTGCCCACCCCTGTTCTAAGGGCACACACACACACACAAACACACACTGCTCCGGTTTATCTTCACTGTGAGGCTCTTTTTAAGTTTATTTATTTTATTTACTGCTAAACCCCCCCAACCCCCCCTCCCCCCGATCGCAATCGGCTATCGGCCGATGTCCCTGAAAGGAGATCGCAGATCGGAATCGGTGCCAAAAACCCCGATCGGCAAATCTCTAATACCTTCTCCTGGAAGTAAAATTAGGCAAAAAACAAAAAGGTTTTCAGGTTCTAGCTAACAGCAGATAGTCTATGTTATTATATCTAGTGGTAGCACATCTTTATAGATTTACATATTATTATAACTAGTGGTAGCACATTTCTATAGATGTGTATTTTATTAAAACTAGTGATAGCACATCTCCATACATGTGTATTTTATTATAAACTATTGGTAGCACATCTCAATAGATTTGTATCTTATTATAACTAGTGGTATCTCAAACATGTATCTCAAATGTGTTTAATTTTTAACTGATTCATTATTAACAACAACTGATTGTAAGTCTCAGCAAGATGGGTGTCTAAATTTTTTACATATTTAGGTTCGGAAACGTTACTTTCTGCACATTCAAATAGTGCCCATCTACTGCTGAGGTCACACTGCACCTAAAAAAGCAGGTTCTAAATCAGTAATATGAAACAATGCTGTACAAATCAGTAAATAATGTTCACAATAACCTAAAGATTAAATAGTGGCTGCTCTAATTATTTACCATTTTAGTCATGCTCCTGTCAGCACTGTGTTGCAACATGGAGCAAATTATGCAGTAATCCTCTGCATTTACTATAAATAAAGTGGTTTTTAATCTACGTATTTACTAACTTCATACTAGCCATAAATGTAGTTTTTGTTGAGTATGCATGTGCATTGGACATGTTAAACATATTTAATATGTAAAGTGCACTGTTACTGTATTTAACTGCGATATGTAAGCAGTGAGCAGGCAATTTCAATTCGTTACAGTTTCAATAATGATTTTGTGTTCCTTATAAGCTGACTTATAATGTATGTATGGTTTCCAAATACAATAGAACATAAGTTAGCAATATCCTAAATAGTTTAGAATCCTCACAGAAAGAATCCAGTGTTTACAGGACACAACCAAACATTCTCTGCTGAAAATTTCATCTGTTTGAAATGTTAAAAAGCATATTAATGACGGTTTTAAAAGTACTTACTAACACCTATGGAACAGAAATAGCTACCTTACTAATACTAAGATGAAGCCGCAACTGCACTTAACTGATATACAGGCTTCTGTCAAAAATAAACACACAAGTTAATAAGTGTACAAAATTATCTGATGTTCTTGTATCAGATGGTGTAGATATGCATCGATAACCTGTATAAAAAATAATAAACAATTTAATAAACAATGTACTAAACAATGATCTTTCTCTTCTCATCTGCCAACCACTTAGTCCCCTGCAGGGCCTGAAAGAGGTGTCGTACAGCTTATAAGGTCCAACAACTGCTTCTACTTGGCCACAGTCCTTTAAAGCCCAGAGCCCCAGTACTGAAATGGAAGTACAGAAAAGAAAAAGTATTAGAATTCCACAAAAATGTCTTAATATCACTTGAGAATATATTTAAGAAGATGCCTTTATCTCACAACATACTGAGAACTGCTTAATACCTTTCAATAGCAAAAATTGGTGGCAGCTGGAGACACCTGCATGGTGGTAGCTGTAGACAGATAGTGGCAGCTGAATTCTGCAATGAGCTTCTTTTGTATGGTTTGATGTGGCCAGTATTATACATTATTTTGTTTTTTAAGTAGTGCCTTATTGGTTCTGAAAAGTAACAAGTTTGCCACAGACTGTTTGAATGGTGTATGGTCCAAAGTCGGGTTTAATTCATCCTCCTTTCCTTCCATGCTTCCTCATATTCAAGAGCAGGACTTTATCACAACACTTATGTTTTGATACTTTTTTTCTACTTTTTTTGCATATGTCTCTTTCTCTTTCTCCTGAGAGTCCTTAATATTTTCTTCAGTTGTCTTTTTCTGGCATCTACATATTCACTGTAAGTAGACTCCTGGGGGAGAATGATAGTGGAAAGCTACAGAAAAACAGCTAATATTAAATGGCACATTAATTACAAGGTAATGCACTAAAAATGATACTTAAATGTAATGTAAGCAAAAAAATATTACATATGTGCATTGACGGATAGAAAAAGAATTGTAAAAGGTTTCAATCATTATTCATTACATTACAAAAGATTCCAAACATCCTAATCATTACAGAATTATATATTAACTTTGGCAAAGCAAAATATAACACGTAAAAACGTATGCTTTAGATGTGCTATTTTACCCAAGTGTATACATAAAAAACTACATAATTAGAAGGCCTGCAGGAACAGAGTAATACAACATAAATGCAATACCATTAGACTCAAAAGCTAAACTGTATCCAGGCAACATCTCCCATGCACTAATATTTCAGATTAAGCTTACATGCAATAATAATTTTGATTAATTTGAAACTAACATTTACTACAAAATTTTACTCACCGGTGCTTCCACAGGAACCTCTGATAAACTCTGCCTCTCTTCCATTCCATTAGCAGGAATGGTGGGTGTTCAGTGGTTTTATGGACCATTCATCTTAATGAGAACAAAGTGGCATCCAGATATACAGGGGTTGGACAAAATAACTGAAACACCTGTCATTTTAGTGTGGGAGGTTTCATGGCTAAATTGGACCAGTCTGGTGGCCAATCTTCATTAATTGCACATTGCACCAGTAAGAGCAGAGTGTGAAGGTTCAATTAGCAGGGTAAGAGCACAGTTTTGCTCAAAATATTGCAATGCACACAACATTATGGGTGACATACCAGAGTTCAAAAGAGGACAAATTGTTGGTGCACGTCTTGCTGGCGCATCTGTGACCAAGACAGCAAGTCTTTGTGATGTATCAAGAGCCACGGTATCCAGGGTAATGTCAGCATACCACCAAGAAGGACAAACCACATCCAAAAGGATTAACTGTGGACGCAAGAGGAAGCTGTCTGAAAGGGATGTTCGGGTGCTAACCCGGATTGTATCCAAAAAACATAAAACCACGGTTGCCCAAATCACGGCAGAATTAAATGTGCACCTCGACTCTCCTGTTTCCACCAGAACTGTCCGTCGGGAGCTCCACAGGGTCGATATACACGGCCGGGCTGCTATAGCCAAACCTTTGGTCACTCGTGCCAATGCCAAACGTCGGTTTCAATGGTGCAAGGAGCGCAAATCTTGGGCTGTGGACAATGTGAAACATGTATTGTTCTCTGATGAGTCCACCTTTACTGTTTTCCCCACATCCGGGAGAGTTACGGTGTGGAGAAGCCCCAAAGAAGCGTACCACCCAGACTGTTGCATGCCCAGGGTGAAGCATGGGGGTGGATCAGTGATGGTTTGGGCTGCCATATCATGGCATTCCCTTGGCCCAATACTTGTGCTAGATGGGCGCGTCACTGCCAAGGACTACCGAACCATTCTGGAGGACCATGTGCATCCAATGGCGGTGCCGTGTATCAGGATGACAATGCACCAATACACACAGCAAGACTGGTGAAAGATTGGTTTGATGAACATGAAAGTGAAGTTGAACATCTCCCATGGCCTGCACAGTCACCAGATCTAAATATTATTGAGCCACTTTGGGGTGTTTTGGAGAAGCGAGTCAGGAAACGTTTTCCTCCACCAGCATCACGTAGTGACCTGGCCACTATCCTGCAAGAAGAATGGCTTAAAATCCCTCTGACCACTGTGCAGGACTTGTATATGTAATTTCCAAGACGAATTGACGCTGTATTGGCCGCAAAAGGAGGCCCTACACCATACTAATAAATTATTGTGGTCTAAAACCAGGTGTTTCAGTTATTTTGTCCCACCCCTGTACATCCCAGTCATTCTGCTGGTCATTTACCAGTTTCTTAGAGGTTCTAAGAGGCGCACACACACACACACACTTAGTAACAACATTTGCTAATCACCTAATAACCCTGGTTACTAATGAATAATTAAATTTACCGCTTTATGTTGTCATTTGTCTTTTCATCCAGGCTGTTTGTTTGGGGAGGATATGCTGTGGTCACACTCCGTTCAATGCACAGCATCTCACAAAGCCTTTGGTTGAGCTTTAATAACACAAATTCATAGTCAAATACATAAGCAAACACACATTTACTAATAATAATGAATTGCAACATTTAAAGTTAATTCAAGTGGTTAGTCCCTGTTACAGACTGTGTGTTTGGAGTGCATGTTCTTCTTATATCTGTGTGGGTTTTCTCTGGGTACATGCAAGACATGCATTAGGACAACTGGTCTTTCCTAAGTGACCAAGTGTGAGTGAGCAGGTGAGTGAGTGCATGCATTAAGTGTTGGACCAAAGCACAGCTTTAATGCAGAACCTGTGCCAAATCTAACATGCAGATTTGGATGATGATCTGTGGTGGCCACTAACTGGAGCAGCCTAAATAGGATTTGCAACAGAAACAAGCATAAATGAATGCCCCAGTTACAAGAAGACTCTATAAAGTTATTCTAAGTCAGTGAAAGCCCTGATCAACAACTAGTAAAATTTAACATTAAAGAAACTGGTAACGTATGTATGGCGCTGCAAACATAAAATATGTTTGAAATGCACTTCATTGACAAATTCTCTCCCTCGATCCGAGAGGATGTGTTTAGGACATCCATGTCTGTATATAATTGAACAGAGATGTCTTGCAACCTCAGCTGCAGATTTGCTTCGTAAAGGAAAGGCCTCAACCCACTTAGAAAGTAACCTGTAGTGGTTAGAATATACTGGAAGCCATCAGAGGTTTGTGCAAATGGTCCTGTTAGGTCTATCTCAATGAGCTCCCAGACATCAGAAACCTTAAAAAAGGGAAATTTTAATGGACAAATTTAATTGATGTGTGTGTGTGTGTGTGCTTCAGCACATTTATCTTAATGCACTGTAATGTCTGGAAAGCAGTCAGTGGTTTCCCAATTTTCTGACAACTGTCACACTCCAAGACCTACCAGAATATAAAGTGTTAATATTAATATGGCTTGTGCAGTACAGAAAAGGTCAAGCAACCACCAAAAGCACATACCCAGTTGTCAATGTCAACTGACATTTAAGGCCAGTAAAATCTGGAACACATTGCAGTCCGTGTTTTTTTTTTAAATGCTAGTGTACCAACCAATTGGAAAGGGGTGAAACTGAAAAAGAACTTTGGCCTTCTCTTTGGTTTTCAAAACCCTTCTGTTTCCATGAAACAGTTCTTTATCTACATTCACAATGCAAGAATTTGAATTCCAGATTTGTATTAACAGAACATCTTTTGTATTAGCTAGTTGTAACAATGGGCTAGACTTGACAAGAGGGGTCGGACACACACAGAAAGATGTTTAACAAAAACGTTTGATAACAAAGACACAAGACAAGGGTACACAAGACCAGATACAAACACACGACCTATGCTAAATGCTAATCTAAAAATTACCATTAATCTAAACTAACTGCTACGCTAAATGCTAATGCTAATTGCTAAACACATGAAACATTAAACCTATGCTAATGTTTAACACGAACTAAACTACCACAAGACATGAACAAGACTAAAACACTAAATAAGACTTAAGCATGAGCAAGAACATAAACAAGACCATCACAAACCAACATGAGCATGAAAACCAAATCTACACGAGTGAGAAAACCAAAGAGCTATCCAAAAGCATGGCAATGTCAAAATAGCCCCCAATGACTGATCCACAGCTGCTTTCTTAAATCCTCTGAGCATTATCCCTAAAACAAGGTGCAGCTGTGGATAATTGGCAGTGGACCAATCATGATAAGGGGGAGTTGACTTGGCAGTGAAAACAAACACTCCTCTAACTTGTGCTCCTGGAGAGAGGGGTGTGGCACATGAACATTGCTCCAGGAGCACAAAGAAGCTTGATTCGTGACACCAGTATACAAAAACTGTTTGTGGTTAATAAAATGCTAACCCTTTAAGTGAAATGTGGAGGAATATCTTCTAAGATTTTGCATGTGTGATTTATCATACCTGGTTAAATATGATCCCACAGTGACAAAATTGTAGATAAACAATAAGACACAAATACATAGAACAGAACTGATGAGGGTCATTTTTATACAGAGCAACAAACAAGAATAGTTTTACATATACAAATAACTAGGTTTAAGATATCATTGTAAATGCTTAACACATTCACTCAGTAGCCACAACCTAGAATGTACCTATTAAGCTGCTAGGTCAGCTAAATGTACATATACACTGATCAGCCATAACATTAAAACCACCTTCTTGTTTCTATACTCACTGTCAATTTTATCAGCTCCACTTACCATATAGAAGCACTTTGTAGTTCTACAATTACTGACTGTAGTCCATCTACAGAATTTCTCTAAATGCTTTTTTTGCCTGCTTTCACCCTGTTCCTCAATGGTCAGGACCCCCACAGGACACTCCTACCTAGTTGGTCCACCTTGTAGATGTAAAGTCAGAGACGATCGCTTATCTATTGCTGCTGTTTGAGTTGGTCATCTTCTAGACTTTCATCAGTGGTCACAGGAATCTTCCCACGGGGCGCTGTTGGCTGGATATTTTTGGTTGGTGGACTATTCTCAGTCCAGCAGTAACAGTGAGGTATTTAAAAACTCCATCAGCGCTGCTGTGTCTTATCCACTCATACCAGCACAACACACACTAACACACCACCACCATGTTAGTGTCACTGCAGTGCTAAGAATGATCCACCACCTAAATAATACCTGCTCTGTGGTGGTCCTGTGGGAGTCCTGACCATTGAAGAACAGCATGAACAGGGGCTAACAAAGTATGTAGAGGAACATTTGAACTACAGTCAGTAATTGTAGAGCTACAAAGTTCTTCTATATGGTAAGTGAAGCTGATAAAATGGACAGTGAGTGTAGAAACAAGGAGGTGGTTTTAATGTTATGGCTGATCAGTGTATCACACCATGATCTTGTTTGCAAAGTATTTACCTTTTATGTTGTCGTAAATGTTTGACTTCCCTAGCTGTATAAAAGGTGCACCCAAAAAGCAACCACTATATGTAGGTATAAACATGGTTAAATTAAACGTTTAAAAGTTAAGGTTAAGCAACATTATTCAATCAATTTTAGCTTATTGGAGCACCTTTGCTCATTATGAAACAGAATAACATTAACTCACATAATAACGGTATTAGATGTCTTTAAACTTTATACTTTTAAGGAATTAAAATTAAAACCATAGAATACTAACCGCTAGCAGAAAGAAATTAAGCGAAGGTAGCATTAAATTATTGCTTTTTAACTCGTTGAAACAAACATGCGCATGGTCGGTAGGACAGCTCGATGGGTAGGATAAATCAACAGATCACTGGTTGAACAATGAATAAATAATGGAGTGAAAATTTAAAAATGGAGCTAAATAACATACTGAAAATGCTGGGTTGTTAGCACTGAAACACCATTTGTTTGTTAGCACTTGGTTTGTACAGTGCTAGATGTTAAAACATTAAACATTTGGTTCGAGTGACTTTTGGTATGTGCGGTGCCAAAAGTCTGGTCCCCAAAAGGGAAACCCTTTTTAAATGAATACAGGAGGCATTCTAAAGGCACATATCATTGGCACATAACATGTTATTCCAGGAGTGTGTTAGTGTTTGGTGGTGCTCAGTTGTGCCCCCTTATAGTTTATGGTTGGTATTGCACTCACACACTTATTCCAATTAAGGTTTGGAACCACTCACTTTCTGGTCCCTATTAAGAAGGATTTTAGACATTTTAGGTGTTAAAGGTAGAAATCCACACAGTGGACTAGGAAGAAGGAAAAAAAACAGCTAAGGAACTAAAAGCTTGTGCAGAGGATCAAAAGTGAAACACAAGGTAAGCACATTTGTATGCTAAACTACATTTACATTTTTAGCATTTAGCAGACGCCTTTATCCAAAGCGACTTACAGTTGAGACAGTATACATCACAAGCAATTGAGGGTTAAGGGCTTTGCTCAAGGGCCCAACAGTGGCAAGCTGGCTGATGTGGGGCTTGAACTAGTATAACACATGTTCAACCCTCAAATTATGTTAATTAGCTTTATTAAGTTTGCATAGACCTCAAATTTTAATTTTTTTTCAACTAGCTAGTATTAGTCACATTGCTACACATTATTAATACAATTTAATTCAAGACAGTAATATATAATATTAATTTATATATAATTAATTAATTTTATAATCATTAAAAAACCATTTTGGTTAAGTGTGTTGCATTTGGTAACCTGTCTGTTCTGTTCACTTGTTCAGTATAGTTGGAGGGATCTGCTGTATATCAGATCTGGTCTCTATTTTATGGCAACTCGCACAAGACCAACTGCAAATAAAGCAACAGCGGTACAGCTGGGACTGGTGTTGCAGGCGAAGCTCGGCAGGTGCTCCTGGGGTGACGGAGCATGACGGTCTCGGCATCCTGACAGTGGCTTTACATTGGCGGTTTGGTAGCATTTCAACGGCTGAGGTCCAACAGCGGGCGCTGTATGAGCAGCGTCGACATATAATGGGCGGCTGGGGGTTTTCGCAGTGAATGTGCTCACATTAGTCTGACAAGCTTACCCATGCTTTGCCATTGACATGCAACAAGACCTGGCACTTGAAGTGTTTGTGAAAGCAGTCAGTCCTGAAGCTCTACAGCGCCATGTCCGGCTGGCTGCTCCTGTGATACTCCGCAGAGGCGGAGCGAGTGGAGGCCATCCTCGCGCCCCTGGCCTAGCAGACAGATGTGGCACCCCAGCTACACAACAACACAGCGCAGCACAACAAAGAGGATGTTGTCCAGGGGTTATGACAATGGAGCAGCAAGGGCCTAGCACTTCACCAATCGGAGAAACTGGAGTTTACTGGACCTATGTGTTCACTGCGAGCGAATCAGATTGCACGAGAACTGAGTTAGTGCAGCACGACATCGACGTGGGCCGGCACCAATTTGTCAACAGCCACACCGCTCGTCGTTGGTGAAGCGTCAAATAGCGAGGGACTGGATCCGAGAAATGGCTGCGGCTGTAATCATCGAGCCATCTAGCAGTCTGCAGGCCACACCTGTTGTGTTAGTAAAAAAAAAAAAAAACAGTGAGTGGAGAATGTGTGTGGATTATCAGCTTTAAAATGCATTAACAAAAAATGGATTCATACCCGCTGCCTTGCATCGTTGATGCGCAGGACTGGGTGGCGGAGTATAGCTAGTGTAGTTCATTTTACTTGCGCAGCGGATACTGGCAGGTGCCATTGGCCTCATGGGACAAAGAGAAAACGGTGTCTACGATCGGCAAAGGCCTTGATGGCGTTTGGACTTTGTATCACGTCTGCTACATTTGAGGGGCTCATGGAGCAAGTACTGTTGGGCTGCTTGCTGACTTAATGTGTGGTATATCTCGACGATCTGCTGGTACATGGATCTAGTTTCGATGAAATTTTGACTACATTGGGGAAAGTTTTCTGTGCAATCCGTTTTACTTGTCTGAAGCTGCACCCACGGAAGTATAACTTAATGCAATGTCAGGTACCATTTTGGGGCATTTCTTGAGCGAAATAGGGGTGTCTACTGATCCTGGAAAAGTGGACGTGTCATGCAATTTGGAACAGCTGCAGAGCTTTGTGAAAGGTTTTGTTGACATTTCTTTGCCGCTGCATCAGCTCACAAAGAAATAAGTGGACATTGTTTGGACAGCAGAGTGAGAGGAGGCTTTTAAACAGTTAAGGGCAGCTCTCATCTTGGCACACATTCAAGGATTGGGGGGGTATGGGTTGAGTAAGAGGAAAAGAGAGTAAGAGAGGGGAAGAAAATTATAGAGACATTTGATAATAGTAGAATGGATGACTTATGTTTTGTTGAAAATGTTTGTTGTCTTTTACAGAATGTGGTAAATTTTCAAAGGGTTCGATTTGCAAAGGCGATTTTGTTGTTGAATATAGGGGCGATATAATGGTACAGAATCCCAGAAAAGAAGACAACTTTACCATCCATCCTGTGCTGCATTTATGTTTGAATTCAAGTGAAGAGGAAAAACATGGTAATAAGACTTCCAGTTGCACCTGTAGTACTACAGTGTACTATATCAAACTAAGTAAGACTTTTATTATGCTAATATATTGTAATATTTTGCATTTTTATGTTTCTATCTTTATAGTATTGATGCCTCTAGAGAAGATGATCATTTGGTGACTAGTCCCAAATTTGTTATCCTTGCTCATGTTTATTAACTTGTAGTGGTAATTTAATGTGTTTATTTAATAATGTTGTTAGTGTAGTTAGTTTGTGTAGTTATTGTTTCTCTAGTCAGAGTATGATATAGTTACTGAAATGTTTCACATAGATTCTTGTTGGAATATTAACTGTTATACCTGAAGGCAGCCAGCAACCAGGTCCAAATGCACTGTACCTTGAGCCTTCCAGCACTGGTATCATACTGGAAGGTAACATTGTCATGAATGATCTCATGGGAGCTGGGAGCACAGTCACCAAGAAAACCATTATTAACACACTTCGCTGTAATGGATTGAGATCCTGCAGTGCCCGCAAAGTCCCTTTGCTCAAGAAGGCTCATGTACAGGCCCGTCTGAAGTTTGCCAATGAACACCTGAATGATTCAGAGAAAGCTTGGGAGAATGTGATATGGTCAGATGAGACCAAAATTAAGCTCTTTGGCATCAACTCCACTCGCCGTGTTTGGAGGCAAAGAAATGCCCGGTGGGGATGGTGTTCTTGGGGTCATATCCAGCATTTCTCTGCTCCCAGCTCCCTTGAGATCATTGACAAGCTCCTCCCGTGTAATTCTGGACTGACCTCACCTTTCTCAGAATCATTCTTACCCCACCAGGTGAGATCTTGCATGGAGCTCCAGAGTGAGGGTGATTGACTGTGATCTTGTATTTCTTCCATTTTCGAATGATCGCACCAACAGTGGTCTCTTTCTCACCAAGCGTCTTGCTGATGGTCTTGTAGCCCATTCCAGCCTTGTGCAGGTCTACAATCTTGTCCCTGACGTCCTTTGATAGCTCTTTGGTCTTGCCCATGGTGGTCGAGAGATTTGAACGGAAGAAACTGATTCTGTGACAGGAGTCTTTTATACAGGGACAGGACTAATTTGTGTGCCTCATGGGCACATAACCGGTCTGTGGGGGTCAGAATTCTTGCTGGTTGGTAGGGGATCAAATACTTATTTCCCTTAATTAAATACAAATTAATTTATAACTTTTATTTAATGTTTTTTTTCTGGATTTTTTGTTGATATTCTGTCTCTCTCTGTTAAAATAAACCTTCCATAAAAATTATAGACTGTTCAAGTCTTTGTAAGGGGGTAAAGTTACAAAATCAGCAGGGGATCAAATACTTATTTCCCCCACTGTATATTAAGAATTTCAAAAACAAATGACATCACTTTTCTACATAGTCACCTTCTGATGCATTTTTCCCAGCGTTGTACCTACTTTTTAATGCCATCAGCAAAAAATGTTTTTGGTTGAGTGTGTAGCCACTGATGCACTGCTGCTTTCACATCATCACCACATGAATGTTTTTCCCCTTAAAGCTTCTTTGAGCGGTTCAAAAAGGGGGCAATCAGGGGGGGCGAATGGAGCGGCGCCATGTGAAGACGTGTTTTAGTTGAGCTCCTCACTGGAACTTTTTATATACGTATATAAAGCGGCTGTTTAATATTGGAACTTTCCGAAAACGTATCAGATAAGTTAAATCTGAGTATTAGACATAGAATTTTCGTTTGTGTGTTGAAATACTGAAAATCTCTTGAGCAATGCCTGATACACGCACTAAAGCTAACTCCGACAGCAGTGCTGCATTGGACCGGAGACCGGAGAAAGATGCTATTCTCCAAGCGATTGCAGAACTGAGGGCTGAGATACTCGCTAAAGCGGAGGCACAGTCGACTGAGATTCCGAATCAAGTTGACCAACTTAGAGCAGAAATCAAACTTGCTAATGATAACGCAAATGCTAAAAACGAGGCTCTGGAAAAACGGGTGGTGGACTTCGAGTCCACAGCCGGCGAGTTTTCCGATCAGATTACTGCGTTGGAACGAGACATGGCAACTGTGCAAAAAGAACTGGACACTTTAAAGGCACGAAACAAGGATTTGGAGGCACGGTCACGCTGGTGTAACCTACGTGTTATCGGGATAAAGGAGAGGCGAGAAAATGGAAAATGCCCGACGGACTTTGTCTCTCAGTGCTTGAAGGAAACACTTGGCCTCGACAAGCTTCCCCCACTCGACCGGGCTCATTGCAAGCTGCGTGAGAGACCGGGTGAGGATGACCCGCCGAGAGCCTTTGTTATCAGGTGCCACTATTTTCAGGAGAAAGAGGCGATTTTGAGAAAAGCCGGACAAATGAAACAGTTGACTACAAGGGACGGTGATAAAATTCGCATCCAGCCGGATTATACACAAGCTGTTTCTAAACGGAGAGCTGAATTCAATGAAGTGCGTGGCCTGTTAATGGCTTGTGAGGGAATTCGCTATGGCTTGTGGTACCCAGCGGAGCTGAGGATAACAACGCCGAATGGCGAGTGTTCACGCTTTAAAGATCCCAAGCGGGCTAAGGACATTATTATGAATAAACTGAAAGGCTAAGCGTAACATGCTTGGTGTCAATCACGGACGCTTTTTCGGCAAGGTTCTGCACTTGGTAGGGTGGACAAGTGGTATTTGGGATACGGCCGCTGTAACTTACTTTCAATAGTTTAATGTAAGCTTAAGCATACTGTTTTAATTTTCTCGCCTCCAAGAAAAGAGGTAAACATATTTAAGTTTTCTGTTTATGAGCCATGTTATATAACGATATAGTTTAGGATATCCCTGGCGAGATGACCGTTTAAAAGAGGATGGGAAGAGTAGGATGTGAGGTTTGATGAGTGTGATCTGTTTGATTTCGGTCATGTTTAGCAGCAACATTTTGTTTTGTTATTTAATATAGTTCCAGTGGGGCTCAGTCTCACAAGGTAAGCGTAGTTTTGTTAAGCAATAGGATGCAGTGGAGGGTTTACGAGGCCTCTCATTTGAGGAGAGAGCAACAATGGGTTGTTGTGAAAGGGAAGTTTTTGGTTGTATTGTTTGGTTTCTTGTCAGTTTTATGTTTTCTGTTATGGTTTTTAATTTTACATTATTACAGAGAATTGTTACTTCTTGGAATTGTTCATTACTATGCTGTCTCTAGCCGGAATGCCATTGTTTTGCTAATAATACAAATTAATGGCGGTGCATAATAGTAGTAGGTCGGGCCAGGCAATTACTAAATTCACTAATTGGAACATTAAAGGGCTTAATCACCCAGTAAAACGTAATAAGGTGTACATTTATAAAAATTACAAACAGACATAGCATTTTTAACTGAAACACACTTGCTCAATAAGGACCACATTCGACTAAACAGGGGAAATTTCTCTCAGATTTTTCATTCTATACTTAATGCTAAATGTCGAGGAACAGCCATTTTAATTCACAGAGGGGTGCAATTTGTGCAGTCAAAAGTAATTTCAGACAGAGATGGCCGTTTTATACTTGTACAAAGACTTTTGTTTAATACACCAGTGGTACTCGCATGCGTGTACGCACCCAACTGGGATAATGCAAATTTTTTTTGCAATTTTTTTCCAGGCTTCCAGACTTCCAGAACAGCCACCAACTGATTATTGGAGGAGACTTTAATTGCGTTTTGGACCCCGTTCTGGACCGCTCGGGGGCCGCATTGGGAAGGCTAAGTAAATCAGCGGAAACTATTGACACCTTTTTTCAGGCTTACAGGGCTGTCGATGCATGGAGATATAGAAATCCAAGGTCTAGACCAGGGGTCACCAACACGGTGCCCGCAGGGCATGTTCTAAAATAGCACTAGTGACCGTCTTAAAAAAAATATTTGTGTTGCTGCTCTTTTTCTGACACTTGCATTGATGTAGATTTGAAAATGACAATAGTGAGTATAACATTTTAAAAACAAAAGTGTTAGATGTTTATATGAGCTCTGATCTGGTCTGGGTGTGGAGTTTTATATCGTGCGCATAACGCTGAGACAAGCGAGCTACGCATGCGCAGCTACGCGTTTTACCCCGAAAAATAATAATGATAAAAAATAAGAAAAGAAAATCGAAAGAAAACGTAATATTTTCACAATGATTGAGAGGATCGTGGAGAGACGCTTCAGTACGTGTCACTAAAACCTCCCTGTACATCGTACATAACTGATAATAAACATGATTTGTTGTAAAATGTTGCAAAGGTAGTGATAGGTACAAACAGGGCAGTATTTGAATGCGGTAAAGTTAGTTTAATATTCAACATTCATTTGACATTCGCCATTCCGATCTATATAAATGGTTGAAAAAAAACACCTAACACCTACTTATTTTACAAATTCTTACACAGATTTAAGTAGGCAACATACTACAAAAACTATTTTATGGTAATTTTAAAATGACGTATTTATTTAAAGAACGGTTAAAAGGAAACCGCTGATCAAGCTCCCACTTCAGCTAACGCGATAGGGCCTGTCATCAAACTAACAGAAAAACATAGGAAACATTTACTCTGCACTTATTACAGAGAAATAAATCCATTAGTCTTGTAATGATTTGAAGGATTAATGTCAAACAATTTTTAGACAAACACATTAAATACTACAAACCATGTTTTGTTTTTTTAAATGACGTTTGTATTTATTTTCCATTAATTTTAAAGTTTCAATAAGTTTTCAAAGTATGAAAAAAAATTTCAAAAATGTATAATGGAGATGAATACATCTATAAAGATTTAGATATAAATTTTTTTGGCATTTTTATATAGTCAATCAATGTTTCTCACCTACTACAAACCTTGTTTTTAAATTAATTTTTATATTTATTTTCTAATAATTTTATTGTGCAAATAAATAAATCTATTAAAATCTTGTATAATTTCATTAATTAATGTCAAACTATTTTTATATACGGAATTAATGTCCCTTACCTCCTACAAACCTTGTTTTAAAAATTTTTTTTTTTCATATTTAATTTATATTAAAATATAATAAAGATCAGTAAATCCAAAATAAGTGTGATCAAAAAAAAAAAAAAAAACGTGATTTGATTTTGATCAAAATGCTACAAATGTGCTCATTCATACAAAACTGTCAAGAAAGATATTTACAAAAATATTAAAAATGTGATAGCTCTGACTTTCAAATTCTGAAACCGATTTAGATTAATAGAGATAAATAATGTTACATGTTGAAATATTTGTTTCCTACCATGGTAATAATTTTTCTGAGGAATCATTAACATTAAAATATGATCAGACAGTCTCTTCATAAATATGAATATTGATAATAATAATATAATTAAAGGTGAGCCGTGCAACTTTATGTTATTCAGGAAGTTTGTATCACCAAGTAGCCCTTCGTATTATTCAGTAGCCTTGAAGTAGCTCTCGGTCTGGAAAAGGTTGGTGACCTCTGCTCTAAATACTGCATTTTTCTACCATTTCGTACTCTCAGTAATAATCACAATAAACAGTCATAAATCAATAGTCATTTCTTTTATATTTTATTGAATAATATATTGGTACAATGAAATCAGCAAAAGAAGTGTTAGATTAAAAGGGGTCTGCAACTGGTCTGGAAAAATTTAAGGTTCATTCGGGAATAGGGTGGAGGGTTGACAGAGTATAATTTCTTCACTTTGAAGGTCTTTGGTTGGCACATCAGTCAGAAATGCTAGCCCACCAGTGCACAGAGCTTTGAGGTCAAAGGGAGTCCAGTAGAGCATCAAGTTCTCTGTCAAACTCCTCTCGAGGATCTACCTCTTTTGTTCTTTTTGATTTGATGAGAACATTTTGGGCTACAACCTTTGCTTCTTTGGGTTTGATGTCAGCTTGTTTCAGTTTGTTTTTCCCAAAGTTAAATCTGTGCTGATCTGTATCAGCTTTTTTCTGGATGCAAAGCGCTGGTCCTTGTTCAGTCTTTGCGCATGTCGGGAGAGGAACTGTCTCTTTTTTGGTTTTAAACAGGTCCTTCTCACCATCAGGTTTGCATGTCGGGAGAGGAGCTGTCTCTTTTTCGGTTTTAAACAGGTCCTTCTCACCATCAGGTTTGCATGTCGGGAGAGGAGCTGTCTCTTTTTCGGTTTTAAACAGGTCCTTCTCACCATCAGGTTTGCATGTCGGGAGAGGAGCTGTCTCTTTTTCGGTTTTAAACAAGTCCTTCTCACCATCAGGTTTGCATGTCGGGAAAGGAGCTGTCTCTTTTTTGGTTTTAAACAGGTTCTTCTCACCATCCTTCTCCATTTCAGAGTCCAGTAGAGCATCAAGCTCTCTGTCAAACTCCTCTCGAGGATCTACCTCTTTTGTTCTTTTTGGTGTGACGAGAACATTTTGGGCTACAACCTTTGTTTCTTTGGGTTTGATGTCGGCTTGTTTCAGGTTGTTTTTCCCAAAGTTAAATATGAACTGATCTGTATCAGCTTTGTTCCGGATGCAAAATGCTGGTCCTTCAGTCTTTGCGCATGTCGGGAGAGGAGCTGTCTCTTTTTTGGTTTTAAACAGGTCCTTTTCACCATCTTTCTTAGTTTCAGAGTCCAGTAAAGCATCAAGCTCTCTGTCAAACTCCTCTCGAGGATCTACCTCTTTTGTTCTTTTTGGTGTGACGAAAACATTTTGGGCTACAACCTTTGTTTCTTTGGGTTTGATGTCGGCTTGTTTCAGGTTGTTTTTCCCAAAGTTAAATATGAGCTGATCTGTATCAGCTTTTTTCTGGATGCGACGTCCTGATCTTTGTTCAGTCTTTGTGCATGCTGGGAGAGGACTGCAAGTCAGGAGAGGAACTGTCTCTTTTTCGGTTTTAAACAAGTCCTTCTCACCATCAGGTTTGCATGTCGGGAAAGGAGCTGTCTCTTTTTTGGTTTTAAACAGGTTCTTCTCACCATCCTTCTCCATTTCAGAGTCCAGTAGAGCATCAAGCTCTCTGTCAAACTCCTCTCGAGGATCTACCTCTTTTGTTCTTTTTGGTGTGACGAGAACATTTTGGGCTACAACTTTTGTTTCTTTGGGTTTGATGTCGGCTTGTTTCAGGTTGTTTTTCCCAAAGTTAAATATGAGCTGATCTGTATCAGCTTTGTTCCGGATGCAAAATGCTGGTCCTTGTTCAGTCTTTGCAGACGTCGGGAGAGGAGTGGGAGGAGGCTTGAGAGAATTGCAAGTCAGGAGAGAAGCTGTCTCTTTTAGTTTTAAACAGGTCCTTTTCACTGTCCATCTCAATTTTTGTATCAAGTCTTTCTCTAACAAGCTTCTTCTCTCTTTTTTTCTTTTTCTTTTCTGCCATGCTTTTCTCCATCTTTTTGCTTTCCGACTCCATCAGTGCAGGGGCAGTGCCCACCTCTGCTCTTTTTTGATCCTTTGTCATTTTCTTTTCTGCAGCCTGCCATTCTGCAACCTCATTCTCTTTTTTCTCCGACCATTTATTTTCAAATGCCATCTCGGTTTCCATTAATGCCTGCGATGTCATTTGGTCATCTTTACCCATGCGTTTTTCCAGCTTTGTTTTTTCTTCAGCTGAATTCTCTTTTGGCATTTTCTTTGGTCTTTTCTCATTGTCTTGACATGCAATGTCCTTCTTGGATCTTTCTGTCTTTTTCTCAACAGCTTTCTGTTGCTTTATAAGCTTTTTTTTCTCATTTTCAATGGCATTCCACTCCTCTCCGATTATCTTTTTTTCCCCCTCAACAGTCCTCCATTCCTCCTCCATCTCTCTCTTTATCTCTTTCTCCTCTCTTGTGATTTTCTTCTTCTGCTCTTTCATTTCCAGTTTGGCCAGAGTCTGTCTTAGAGCTTGCAACGTCTTCTCTGTCTCTTTTTCTTTCTTGATGGCCTCTTTTTCCATCTCAATTTTCATACGCTCAATCTCCATGTTCTTTTCTATTTCTAGAGCTTTTGCTCGCTGCTTTGCTAGCCCTTCATTCTTTACAGCTTCCATAATCCTAATTTCCATCTCCTTCCGTTTCTGTTCTCTTTCACATTTTATCTCCAAGTTTCTGTCTCTCCAAAGCAAACTTCTCCCACTGATGGACAAGTTCTTCTTTTTGTTGCATGACTTTCATGAGTTGATTTTTTTCCTCAGCCACCAATTTCTCCTGTTGCTCTCTCAGACTCTCATTCTCTCTATCAATCTCCAACTTTCTTGCTGACATTTCCTCTCTTTCAATCTTAATCTTTTTGAATTCCTCCTGTAGGAGATTGTACCCTTCTTTCTGTTGCTTTAGAGTCTCACTGACTTCCAGCAACTTCTGATCCAATGTTTCCTCCTTTTTCACCATCGTCTCCTCCATCTGCTTTACTTTCTCAAGGATGTCCTTCAGATCTGTAATGTAGGATTACAACATATTACAGTCTGAATAAACCTATAGCACATGTCAGATCCAGAAATATTGAAAAAAAGGGGTTTGCACGTTCCTCTTGAACTTGCAGATGGTCGTGTGGCTGTTTTAAATTGTCCCTGAGTGAGTGAGTGAATTGCTGAATGTGTATCACCCTGCCAAGAATTGCTAACTTTTCCAAATTGTGTTTTTGCTTTGCACCTGGTCTTTGTTGGTGCCCCATACACTGTGTACCTGACCAGAATTATATTTTAAAAAAACAGATTGTTTATTATCCTTAACTGTTCTTTATACTCATGCTAACTTGACTGTTGTTGTGTTTTATTGTTGTGTATATCAGTTATGGTGTTGCTCTAAATGCCTTTTGGAATAAAACCCTCTATTTAGTATATGAAATAGTCAATCATAGCTACAGATAAAAAAGCCACCTCGTAGCCTTCGACACCTCATTGTCCACTAATATTGAACTTGCCAGAAGTGACTTACCATCCACATTGCCATCAGGCCTTGTCTTTTCCTCTTGCTCTCTTCTTATCCTTTCCTCTCTTCTCCACTCAGC
Organism: Trichomycterus rosablanca; assembly: GCF_030014385.1. Lineage (NCBI taxonomy): Eukaryota > Metazoa > Chordata > Actinopteri > Siluriformes > Trichomycteridae > Trichomycterus > Trichomycterus rosablanca. The sequence goes on along the minus strand of NC_085988.1, from coordinate 57,317,089 downwards.
TTTCATAAGAGCCATTTTCTGGCTAAGCTTGCGGCTCATGTTGGTCTGGTTAAGGTCTAGACGTTCCTCGAGCCAGATCCGTTCCATGACAAACCGCTCATCTAGGTGTGTTCGCAAATTATCGTTATACCTCCACATGTTTAAACCTTATCACAATTAATATTTCTTTAGCACAAAAGCACAGTGTTGTTCGATCACTGGTCAAAGATGAAATGATAACTGACAGTGTATGTGCTGCTTATATAGACCGTTTCAAATGAATATTCATGAGTCCAGGAAGTGACGTAGATGTTCCTAAGATGCTTCCGCTTGGTGGTAAACAGCGCTCAGAACAATAGCGATTGACCACAACTGCTTCAATTCTTTTGCGCTAGTTCAGGTCTGATTTATTGACAGTATGTCTAAATTAAAGTTAGGACCGTGTTGTTCGGTTGGCGGATGTTCCCTCAGGCCGGGTACAAACTTGCTTTCAGAAATAAAGGTGAACAGATTTCCAAAAGAACGCACAGTGAAACGCTTGGATTGCTGCTATAAATAGAGCCGGCTGGATACCCACCATCAACTCTTATAATAAATATAATATACTGTATATTATTTCATAATAAATATTGTGAACAAATGTACTCAGTTAAACGCTGTTCTCATGGTGTCTTGTCCTTGACGTTTAGCTTACGTGTATTAAAATACGCAGGCGCTTAATATTTGTATTAATAGAACAGAATAAACATAAACCTAACATAAGCCTTAAAAAGTTTACATTCCCCTTATAATACGATGTAAAAGCCATAACTTTATAGTACTATATTTTGGGGAAATGTCACTATATGGAATTATATTAACAGCTTAATTAGCTTAGCTTCATTATTAAATGACATGTAAAGAAACATGGTTCTACTTTTGTAATACAAAAAGTAAATAAACTATTTATGAATACGTTGTGCTTACTGTAAAATATTTCATGTATTTCCAGTTAGGCTATAAAAATAGTTTTAGCATTAGCTAATATGTTCTAATTCAGATGAGAAGTAATTCACTGTGGTTTGTCATATTTTTATCATATTATAATGGCTCTTAGCTCAACAGACACAAAAGGGGAGATGACTCAATAATTATTTTAATAATTAATTGTATGCGTTCAAACTGCGGTATGCTTTCACTGCCTCACTGGTGTAAACACACTCCGTTTCAACAGGGTAGTGACACACGGCTGGGTATGTTACCTCAGGCAAAGGTTTAAGGTCAGAGGAAAAACACTGACTTCTTAAATTCTCCTCAAAAGGGGCTGGTAAAGATACTTGATGATCTATCATTCATTTCTGCTAATAGCGCGTTTGTTCCGCGTTCGGGAGACTCGCAAAGTACGAGCTCGTCATGTTGAGAGATGAATGGATGTTTAAAAATGGCGCTACCGGAAAGGCGAAAGGAACAGACATGCGCAGTAGCGTTGTTATTGTTTACCCTCATTGAAACGGTCTATAGAGTTCTGATGGATGTGGCCTTACTGTGACATCACAATGTTCCGTAAGGTAGCTGCTGCACTGAGCAGTCTCCACTGTTAATACATCTGTTAAAACCTGTACACTGTAAATGATCACAGTCATGTACAAACACTCAAACTCACAGGGGCAAGTCGTAGCCTTGTGGTTAGGGTACTGGACTAGTAATCAGAAGGTCGCTGGTTCAAGCCCCACCTCTGCCAGGTTGCTGCTGTTGGGCCCTTGAGCAAGGCTCTTAACCCTCAGTTGCTCAATTGTAACTGTAATGTAAGTCGCTTTGGATAAAGGCGTCTGCTAAATGTGGAAAATGTAAAATGTTTAACCACGTGGCCAAGGGTTTATATTAATAATGGAGTTTTTTAACTAGTTATCTTATCACACAAGTGTCCTTGTTGTACAGTTTAAACACCTAATATACTGACTAACAAGTTTTTAAAAATTTTGAGTTTTTTATATAGGGGTTGGACAATGAAACTGAAACACCTGGTTTTAGACCACAATAATTTATTAGTATGGTGTAGGGCCTCCTTTTGCGGCCAATACAGCGTCAATTTGTCTTGGAAATGGCATATACCAGTCCTGCACAGTGGTCAGAGGGATTTTAAGCCATTCTTCTTGCAGGATAGTGGCCAGGTCACTACGTGATGCTGGTGGAGGAAAATGTTTCCTGACTCGCTTCTCCAAAACACCCCAAAGTGGCTCAATAATATTTAGATCTGGTGACTGTGCAGGCCATGGGAGATGTTCAACTTCACTTTCATGTTCATCAAACCAATCTTTCACCAGTCTTGCTGTGTGTATTGGTGCATTGTCATCCTGATACACGGCACCGCCTTCAGGATACAATGTTTGAACCATTGGATGCACATGGTCCTCCAGAATGGTTCGGTAGTCCTTGGCAGTGACGCGCCCATCTAGCACAAGTATTGGGCCAAGGGAATGCCATGATATGGCAGCCCAAACCATCACTGATCCACCCCCATGCTTCACTCTGGGCATGCAACAGTCTGGGTGGTACGCTTCTTTGGGGCTTCTCCACACCGTAACTCTCCCGGATGTGGGGAAAACAGTAAAGGTGGACTCATCAGAGAACAATACATGTTTCACATTGTCCACAGCCCAAGATTTGCGCTCCTTGCACCATTGAAACCGACGTTTGGCATTGGCACGAGTGACCAAAGGTTTGGCTATAGCAGCCCGGCCGTGTATATTGACCCTGTGGAGCTCCCGACGGACAGTTCTGGTGGAAACAGGAGAGTTGAGGTGCACATTTAATTCTGCCGTGATTTGGGCAGCCGTGGTTTTATGTTTTTTGGATACGATCCGGGTTAGCACCCGAACATCCCTTTCAGACAGCTTCCTCTTGCGTCCACAGTTAATCCTGTTGGATGTGGTTTGTCCTTCTTGGTGGTATGCTGACATTACCCTGGATACCGTGGCTCTTGATACATCACAAAGACTTGCTGTCTTGGTCACAGATGCGCCAGCAAGACGTGCACCAACAATTTGTCCTCTTTTGAACTCTGGTATGTCACCCATAATGTTGTGTGCATTGCAATATTTTAAGCAAAACTGTGCTCTTACCCTGCTAATTGAACCTTCACACTCTGCTCTTACTGGTGCAATGTGCAATTAATGAAGATTGGCCACCAGACTGGTCCAATTTAGCCATGAAACCTCCCACACTAAAATGACAGGTGTTTCAGTTTCATTGTCCAACCCCTGTATATATATATATATATACATATATATATATATATATATATATATATATATATATATATACTCATATATACCTCATTACTAGCCCTAAATTGCCCCCTTCCCAACTTTTTTGGAATGTGTTGCAGGCCTGAAATGCAGGAATTGAGGTATAATAACAAATGAAATGAAGTTGAGCAGACAAAACATGAAAAAACAAGACTCACCGTCTTGCTTTGATTTATACGAAGCGAATGATAAATAGGCCTATCGGCATCTTCTTTCTAATAGTGCCAGTAAATTACATATACGTATACATATGTGCTGTCCTCCAGCCAGAGACCTGCTGTTGTGGGTGGGTCTTCAGAGCTGTTCCCATCCCGTTCAGACTTCTAGGCTCATTTTGGCGAAGCCCTGTGATGGACACGCCCTGTTTCATATTTTCCCAATTAACCTGTACTTGCCGCAACCCAGACCAGGATGAAGCTATTCAGTTATTCAACTATTATTCTATAAGCTACTTACATTTCTATTTTTAAAAAGACAACATTAATGATTAAACATAGAAAGACTTAGTGGAATAACCCCAGTTTTTAATCATATCTTTCAGTGTTTTGTATTACTTTTGGGTGACTTTATGCTACTCCTGTTGCAATAATACAAGCAGTTTGGCATTGTTTGATGGCTGAAGACCATCAATCTTCTTTTTGATCATATTCTAAAGCAGGGGTCACCAACACGGTGCCCGGGGGCACCTGGTTGCCCGCAGGGACCACGTAAGTCGTCCGCAGGGCATGTTCTAAAATAGCACTAGTGACCGTCTTAAAAATATTTCTGTTGCTGCTCTTTTTGAATCAATGACACTTGCATTGATGTAGATTTGAAAATGACAATAGTGAATATAACATTTTAAAAACAAAAGTGTTAGATGTTTATATGAGCTCTGATCTGGTCTGGGTGCGGAGTTTTATATCGCGCGCATAACGCTGAGACGAGCGAGCTACGCATGCGCAGCTACGAGTTTTACCCCGAAAAATAATAATGAAAAAACACACGAGAAAATCGAAAGAAAACGTAATATTTTCACAATGGTTGAGAGGAGCGTGGAGAGACGCTTCAGTACGTGTCACTAAAACCTCCCTGTACATCGTACATAACTGATAATAAACATGATTTGTTCTAAAATGTTGCAAAGGTAGTGATAGGTACAAACAGGACAGTATTTGACTGCGGTAAAGTTAGTTTAATATTTAACATTCATTTGACATTCGTATGGAGCTCAAACGCTGCCATAAGTATCTGAATCTGAATTTTATACATTTGAAATATTTCAATCTGAATTTTATAAATTTGAAATATTTCAATCTGAATTTTATAAATTTGAAATATTTCAATCTGAATTTTATAAATTTGAAATATTTAATGGCGTAATTTATAAATTTAAATTTTAACAATGCTTTTTTGTGATTTGAACTTGTGAGGTGGTGAAATTTGCTGTTGAAAAATGTTCATTTCAAAATTACAACTTGCAATTTTCAGATTTTAAAAATTCAGATAAAAAAAATTCAGATCTCTCAGATTCAAATCTCAGAGATACGAATTCAAGCTTGAGGTGAAACATCCGGATTTCCCAGGAAAAGTAAACTTTCCAGAGCGATTCGAACGCAGCATTTAACCAATCACAGCGCTGCCTCACCTGCGTTCATGTCTGTGGAGGAGAAATTAATCCCAATGAGGAAAGTGCATCCAAAGTTCTTCAGATCCACACAGTCAGCTAATTATTTATAGTTCTGGTAAATACTCAACGTGCTTTACGGCAAGTTTTATATTTTGCGTTATGTAACGCTGGTGGCGTGATAACGCGCGGGGTAAGGTTAGTTAGCGTTAGCTAGCTTGTTGGTAGTGGTTAGCTAAGAGTTTTGCTTGGCATGAGCTGGTCTGAGTTTAGGAAGGCATGGATATTCCGTTGCTTGCACATATTAAAACGGGGAGTTCAGAAATGTTGTGAAACTTCTTTCCTGGTGTGCCGTATAGCACTTCAGAGTTCAGTCTTTACCTCATTTACCTAACACACCTGGTTCGACTCATCTGGTCAGTTGAGGTTGACACTTTGGATGCACTTACCTCATTGGGATTCATTTCTCCTCCACAGACATGAACGCAGGTGAGGCAGCGCTGTGATTGGTTAAATGCTGCGTTCGATCGCTCTGGAAAGTTTACTTTTCCTGGGAAACCCGGATGTTTCACCTCAAACTTGAATTCGTATTTCTGAGATTTGAATCTGTGAATCTGAATTTTTAAAATCTGAAAATTGCAAGTTGTAATTTTGAAATGAAAATTTTTCAACAGCAAATTTCACCACCTCACAAGTTCAAATCACAAAAAAAGCATTATTAAAATTCAAATTTATAAATTACGCCATTAAATATTTCAAATTTATAAAATTCAGATTGAAATATTTCAAATGTATAAAATTCAGATTGAAATATTTCAAATGTATAAAATTCAGATTCAAATACTTATGGCAGCGTTTGAGCTCCATACATTCGCCATTCCGATCTATATAAATGGTTGAAAAAAAACACCTAACACCTACTTATTTTACGAATTCTTACCCAGATTTAAGTAGGCAACATACTACAAAAACTATTTTATGGTCATTTTAAGATGACATATTTACTTAAAGAACGGTTAAAAGGAAACCGCTGATCAAGCTCCCTTTTCAGCTAACGCGATAGGGCCTGTTATCAAACTAACAGAAAAACATAGGAAACATTTACTCTGCACTTATTACAGAGAAATAAATCCATTAGTCTTGTAATGATTTGAAGGATTAATGTTAAACTATTTTTATACAAACACATTAAATACTACAAACCATTTTTTTTTTAAATAACGTTTGTATTTATTTTCCATTCATTTTAAAGTTTCAATAAATATGAAAAAAAATGTCAAAAAATTATAATGGAGATGAATACATCTTTAAAGATTTAGATATAAATTTTTTTAGCATTTTTATATACAATGTTTCTCACCTACTCTAAACCTTGTTTTTAAATTAATTTTTATATTTATTTCTAATGATTTTATTGTGCAAATGAATAAATCTATTAAAATCTTGTATAATTTCATTAATTATTGTCAAACTATTTGTATGTACAAAATTAATGTCCCTTACCTCCTACAAACCTAGTTTTTTTTTTATTATTTTTTATTTAATTTATATTAAAATATATTAAAGATCAGTAAATCCAAAATAAGTGTGATGATCATTTGTAAAAAAAAAAAAAAAAAAAAAAAAAAAAAAAAAAAAAACATGGTGGGTTTTGATCAAAATGCTACAAATGTGCTCATTCATACAAAACTGTCAAGAAAGATATTTACAAAAATATTAAACATGTGATAGTTCTGACTTTCAAATTCTGAAACCGATTTAGATTAATAGAGATAAATAATGTTACATGTTGAAATATATGTTTCCTACCATGGTAAATCGTTGTTAATAATTTTTCTGAGGAATCATTAACATTAACATATGATCAGACAGTCTCTTCATATATATGAATATTGATAATAATAATAATATCATTAAAGGTGAGCCGTGCAACTTTAACTTATTCAGGAAGTTTGTATCACCAAGTAGCCCTTCGTATTATTCAGTAGCCTTGAAGTAGCTCTCGGTCTGGAAAAGGTTGGTGACCCCTGGTCTAGACAGTATTCCTTCTGTTCTGTGGCACATCAGTCATACTGTAGGATAGACTACTTCCTAATAGATAAAAAATTTCTCCCCCTGTTGAGGGCAAGTGAATATGAGGGCATTGTGATCTCTGATCATAGCCCATTGACAGTGGCATTTAGTTTACCCGACAATACACCTCCTCAACGTACCTGCCGATTGAATCCAAGTCTTTTGTCTAGCGAGGATTTTGTTAGCTTTTTATCCACTCAAATTTACTTCTTCCTAGAAATGAATCAGTCTTCAGACACAAGCTATGGTAATCTCTGGGAGACAATGAAAGCATATTTGCGGGGACAGATAATGTCCTATAATGCCAGTAAGAACAAAAGAAGGTTGGCACGCCTTAATGAACTCAGTGCGTTAATTAAGGATATTGATCACAGACATTCTATTGCTCCCTCAGATGATCTATACAAAGAGAGAACAGCCTTGCTGACCGAATTTGACATACTTTCGACAGGGGAAGCTAAAAAACTCCATCTTAAATCTCGGCAAGAATTTTATGAGCATGGGGAACGAGCCAGTAAATTGCTATGTCATCAGCTAAGACAGTCTGAAGAGGCTGGCTTTATAGCAGAGATTGACACCCCATGCAGAATAATTACGGATCAAAAAAGCATCAACAATCAGTTTAGGAAATTTTATAAAGACCTCTATACTACTGCAAAGAGTGAGCCCACCCAAATAGCCCAATTCCTTGACGATTTTATGTTGCCAACTATAGGTTTACAAGACAAGACTGATCTGGAAAGTAGTATCTCAACAGTGGAAATTGAGCAGGCAATTAAAAAAAAGAAGAGTGGAAAAGCCCCAGGGCTAGATGGCTTCCCTATTGAGTTTTTTAAAAAATTTGCAGATAAACTAACCCCTCTTCTAAAGGACATGTTTTCGGAGCAGAGGTTGATCCCCCCATCCCCACACACACACACACACACAATGACACAGGCCATGATTTCAGTCCTTCTGAAAAAAGGAAAAGACCCACTGAAATGTGAGTCATGTTGACCAGTGAGCCTACTCTGCTGTGACTACAAGATTTTTACTAAGGTCTTGTCTGTCATGCATACAGTGATCCATCCAGACCAGACTGGCTTTATTACAGGGCGGCAGCTTTTTAGTAATCTGTGCCGACTGTTTAATGTTCTTTATTCCCCTGAAGTTTTACCTTCAGCTGAGGTCCTGCTCTCTTTGGATGCACACAAAGCATTCGATCGAATTGAGTATAATTACCTTTTTGCAACATTGGAGAGGTCTGGTTTTGGTCCCAACTTTTGTGCATGGATAAGAGTTCTATACGCAGCACCCCAAGCCTCACAAGGCTGTCCATTAAGACCTCTTCTATTCAATCTTGCCATTGAACCACTAGCAGTTGCTCTAAGGGAGACTGGGGACATCACAGGAATTGTTAGGGGTGGTCAAACCCACAAAATGTCTCTGTATGCAGATGATCTCTTGCTGTATCTGTCTAACCCTAGCACATCTATTCCCAGAGCACTAGAAATCATTTCTAACTTTGGCAATGTCTCAGGTACAAGATCAACCTCACTAAGAGCCTGCTCTTCCCTATCAATGACCAAGCCCGAGAAATGTCATACGAGTCATATCCATTGAGGAAAGTTCTTGACACTTTTACATACCTTGGAGTATCAGTAACCTGTAAATTCAATGACCTGTTTAAATGTAATTTTAATTCAGCCCTGGAGAGGGCTAAACAAGACCTCATCTGCTGGACATCACTTCCCATTTTGTTAGCGGGCAGGATTAACTCAGTCAAGATGATAATTGCGCCTAGGTTTATGTTTCTATTTCAAACAGTGCCGACCTTCATCCCAAAGTCTTTTTTTAAGGAATAAGATAAGTCCATATCAACCTTTATTTGGAATAAGACTGTTCCACTGATAAGAAAGGCGTATTTAGAAAGACAGAAAGAAAATGGAGGTTTGGCACTTCCTAATTTTCTACAATATTACTGGGCAGCGAATATTCATAAATTAATATACTGGGTCTCTATGTCTGGGGAGGAGGGTTGATTGGCGTGGACAGAGATGGAACGGCATTCTGCACATCCTGTGTCTCTGACTTCTTTGGTATGTGCGCCTTTACCACTTAGTAAAAAACGGTATACAAATAACCCCATAGTGAGTAACTCACTTAGAATCTGGTCTCAGTTTAGGACCCATTTTAAGCTCAGACAGACTTTGCTTCATAGTCCAATTGTTGCAAATGCACTTTTTTCTCCTTCACTCATGGATACAGCATTCCGGGTGTGGCTGGGGAGCAGTCTAGGATGGGTGAAGGATTTGTATAGGGATGGGGTGTTTATGGCTTTTGAACAACTAGTGAGGGAGTTATCATTTTTTCAGGTACTTACAGGTACGGGCCTTTGTCAAGAAGCCCTTCTTTTCCATTATCCCCACCAAGTAGCTGGATAGATGAATGGTTGGATTTAGATCCAGCTCAAAGGGGAATAATGAGTAGACTATATTATGATATTCAGAAGTTTGCATTCCCATCACTTGATCACATTACAGCAGCCTGGAGGGAGGACTTGGGTTATGACATATCTGAGGATTTCTGGTTATAGGCAATTAAAAAAATACATTCGACCTCCATCAGTGTCAGACATGGTCTGCTCCAGTTTAAAGTGCTGCATAGGCTCAATATGTCTAAGAGTAGATTGGCCAAGATCTATCCAGGTGTTGACCCTGCTTGTTCTCGATGTCATCGGAGCCCGGCCACCCTTTATCACATGTTCTGGTCATGTCCACGGCTAGTACAATTCTGGGCCTCTATGTTTGAGACTTTTTCCCATACTTACAACATAGAGATTAGCCCTGGCCCTGAAATAGCTAATTTTGGGTGTGGTCCCTGGAGAGGTGGTGGTGTCAGCTGCCCAGTCAGAGGCCATGGCCTTATGTCCCTTCTGGCAAGGCGTCTTGTTTTATTACACTGGAAATCGGCTGCTCCTCCTACACACAGACAGTGGGTGATGGAGGTAATGGCCCACTTAAAGCTTGAGAAGCTAAAATACTCGATTAGGGGATCTACCCAAAGGTTTTATAGAGTATGGCAGCCATTTCTGGACTACTTTAACTTGGAGTTTCTGGCCGGAGGCAATGGTAACTAGAACTAATCACTGTGGAATACAACTGTCAATCTCTGTGATTTTTTTTTTCCTCTCCTTTCTTTTGTGTTTGGAATTGATTCTATGTATGTATGTATGTATGTATGTTGATGGGGGGGGGGGTGTGCTGTTTGGTGTAAACAGTTAAAATGACAATAAAAATATTTGAATATATAAAAAGGTGGAAATCAGATGGCACTAAATCCAGACTATATGCTCTCTGTCAAACGCGACCAGTTACTACTTCTCTTATAAAACATATATATCCAACCAAAATATAAAAGTGTGGAAACTTTTTGAATATCCCTCATATGTTTTAATGAACAAGACAAAAATCACTTTTAAAGATATGCCCTCTGATTATCGTCTGAATTTCAGGATAAGTCATCAGTGTTATTTCAAAGCACTTTCTGGAATCTTTAAACTTGATTAAATGCATTAAACATAATTAAACATTTGAGCCATTCTTTAGTAAAGTATTATTCTGATTGTCTTAAATGTAAATGTTTTATTTGTGAAATTTTGTGTTTCCACAAACTCCTTAGTTAGGCTAATAGTATTTTGTTAAAGCCTGTATGTCTGCTTTGGTTCCCCATCTCGCTTCCATCATTAACCAGTCATTGTCCTCTGGCCACAATCCCTCTCTGTACAAGATAGCTGCAGTTACTCCAGTTCTTAAAAAACCTAATCTTGATCAATCTAACTTGAATAACTTCTGTCCAGTTTCAAATCTTTTTTTTTTCAAAAGTCCTGGAGCGCGTTGTTGCAATCCAACTTGAAGCGTTTCTAGAATGTAATAACCTACTCGATCCCTTCCAGTCTGGTTTTCGGTCAGAGCACTGAAACAGCCCTGGTTAAGGTGGTTAATGACCTGCTTGTGTCTGCTGATGACGGTGCTATTAGCATTCTTGTTTTACTACACTTAAGTGCTGCATTCGATACAGTGAACCATTCCATCCTCCTGACTAGGCTGAGTGAGCTGGGCATTGGTGGCTCTGCTCTTGACTGGCTCACCTCCTACCTAACCTATCGCCAGCAATTTGTTGGCAACAGTTTATTCACCTCATCTGTCACTCAAGGGGTCCCACAAGGTTCAGTCCTTGGACTTATATTATTCCTTATTTAGATTCTCCCATTAGGCAAGATTATTTGACGTTTTAATCTTGACTTTCATTGCTATGCAGATGATACGCAGATTTATCTTTGGTCAGACTCCCCTTGTAACTCCTCACTTGGTATGCTGGAATTATGCCTCCTAGAAATTAAGAACTGGATGCAATGCAACTCCCTAATGTTAACCCTTTCATGCATGATTTATTAAGTAACTGAGGTAGAATTTTTTTTACAGGTTTTTGTTATCCCCAAACAAGACTTAAAATATTTTCAATTGTTTTTTTTTCAATATCTGATATTTTCACAAAGATACATACAGTAAGTGTCTACTGTAGTGGACACCATGCAATAATGGTTTAAAATGCGCATCAACAGTACATGTGGTTTTTCTTTTACACACCTCAGACAAGGAAAATTCATGTATAATTGATCAAATAGTTGGCATTCATTATAAAACATTTGTAATTAATTTCACCATTCAATTATAATTTGACAACCATTAATTCAAAAACAAGTTTGAGCATAGAACAGATACTTAGAAACAATATTCTTTTTTAATTTACCTTTGAACAAAAGCTTTCTTAACATTTATTTAAGATCACAATAAATGAATTCATGATCTAGGAGTATGAGTAGCTTAAAATGAGATCACAACTTTTAAAAATTGATGAATGCTTTTTATTACAATTTCACTGACATTTTAAAAATTTCATTTCATTCCAAAAATTAACACATTGGTTTGAAATTGTTGCTTTTTTTTTCACCAAGTGTGGAAATGCTCAAAACACCCTGGGGAACAATGCCACTTTACAGGCTAGGCAAACATACTTTGTTTTTTTTCTGGCAAATGTTGTCTCGACAACGGTTTGCATTCCTTACATCTGTTAACTTTGGACAATGATTTCCATGGCTGTAGCGGACTTCCTGTGGTATGCTAATAGCCACTCTTTTTCGGACTGGATGTGCTGAGGCCTTCCTCTGGAGCGTTTGAGAGAACCCACATTTACCAGTGCTGTAGCGATTGATGCTTTGAGTTCAAGAAGGTCATTGGTTTTCCCAAGCTTCTTGCAGTACAGCATCCATGCATTAACACAGGTAACATCCAAAAAGTGGAAAAAAGTGCACAAGTACCATCTCTTGTTTTTACGTAGATGTGAATATGCAGCAACACACTGATCCAAAAGATCTACACCCCCCATGCTGGTGTTGTAGAGCTTGATGGCTTGTGGCCTCAAAATCTGGATGACTTTCTTCTCCTTCTTGCTCCACCTTTTGGCAATATCCTGTGAATTCTTGCCAGCACATGTTGATGCTACATGGATAATTTTCTGATCCAGCCATCGGGTCACAGTAATATTCTCATCACTTGTCACCACAGAGGAGGCACCTCTCCCTTCCTTAGTTAGGGATTGTTGATCTTGAAGCTTGGCTTGAGCTTCCATGAGTCGATTGAATCGGCAGGTTCCTGTTGCCTCGATTCCTTGGCTTTTTAGTTTTTCAAGAAGGGGGATGGTGCAGAAGAAGTTATCAAAAAAACACTTTTTTGGAATACCTGTTACTGTTTTACAAAACTGACACATTGGGGCTTCATATACAAAACATAACTCTTGATACATGATGTCCACTACAGTGGACAGTAAGATCTTCACTCATATAAAAAAAAGTGCTAAACCCATTTTGATTAAACTTTAATTAATACATTTCCTACAACATAGTTAATCAGAAAATATGTTTTATTCCTGTAAGTTTCTTGTAGAATAAAATGATTTAACAGATATCCCAGAGGTCACAAGGCCATGTCCACTACCGTATGTCATTTTGGATTTATGGTGTGCTATTTCAGGGTAACAAAGTATGAATAAAGACACTGATTATTGAGCAGTACAATAACTGCTTGGAGACCCCCCCTTTGCAGGTTTGGAGTGAATATTGCAAATCATATGGTTTACAATTACGTTTTACTCTATGTCCACTGTAGTGGACATCATGCATGAAAGGGTTAAACAGTGACAAGACTGAACTCATTCTCATTGATACAAAAACTGCTCTTAATAAAGCTGGCCCCCTTAATTGACGATGTTGTTCTGTCTCCTTCCTCTGTGGTCCAAAATGTGGGTGTCCTCCTTGATTCTTCACTCAAACTTGAATCTCATGTCAGCTCCCTTGTTAAAACCTCTTTCTTTCACTTATGCAATATAGCTAAAATCCGCCCATGTCTTTCCCAGTCTGCTGCTGAAGCACTAATCCATGCTTTCATTTCTAGTCGTTTAGATTATACTTACTTACTTACACTCGGTCACATCACCACATTACACCTGTTCTCCAGAACCTCCACTGGCTTCCCATGAAATATCGTATTCAGTTTAAGATCCTTCTCCTCACATACAAAGCTCTCAATAATCTTGCTCCGTCCTATCTCTCTGACCTTATCCATGTCTACAAGCCAGTGTGCGCTCTCCATTCTTCCACAGCTGGTCTGCTTACCATTCCCTCCTCTAACCTCCATAACTTTGGTGATCGAGCATTTTCCAGACTTGCTCCATGCCTCTGGAACTCTCTTCCTTTGCATATCCAGCATTCAAACTCACTGTCCTCATTTAAATTCAATCTTAAAACCCACCTCTTCTGCTTCTTGCATAGTCTTCTTCCATCTTAACCTGTTGCAGCGCACCCCTTTTATATGTTGTCATTGTGACTTTTGTATCATTGTCTTCCCTGTTTGTTTGTTGTTTATTTGTTTTCTGTATTATTAATTGTACTCTGTAAGCGTCTTTGGGTTGTTGAAAAGCTTTATAAATGTGATTTATTATTATAAAAATACTGATGACATCATTCTCTGATGTGCTTACCAACCTGGGCTATATAAGTTGCCAATACTTAGAAATGACATTTAAATTTATAAGTAGGAACAACTAAATTTAAATCAAATTGAGTAAATAAGATTATGCTTCAAGTAAACTTTAGTAGTAGACACAATAAAAACGAGTTATATTTACTAACTTTTTCAAGGCAACCGGTTTCCTAGATTTCTTTAAGTAAGATCACTTGTCAACTGGTGGTATATGTTAGTCAGAAAGTGATTAGTCAGTTCTCAAAGTTGATGTATGTAAATACTGGGAAAATGGGCAAGGGTAAGGATTTGAGCATGAGGATTTGACTTTGACAAGCAGGTCTTGTGGGGTGGTCCCAGTATGCAGTGGTTAGTATCTACAAAAAGTGGTCAAAGGAACAACTGGTGAACCACCAACAGGGTTATGGACAGCAGCAGCTTCCTTAATGGTGTCCTTTAATGAATGCCATTCTTGCTCAGTGTGTTTTTGAATTATGGACACATAAACAGAGGTTCACATCTACTAAAAATTGTTTGCTTTAAGACATCAGTAATGACCGTCATTGATGCTGGGGGTGTACTGTCAGTGTACACTATAAACTGCCAAACTAGACAACTATGTCAGAGCATCTCCAAAATAGCAGGTTTTGTGAGGTGTTCCCATTATACAGTGGTAAGTACCAAAAGTGGTCCAAGGTAGGACAACAGGTGAACTGGTGACAGGGTCCACAGACTAGCCTGTCTGGTCTGATTCCACAGAAGAGCTACTGTAGCACAAATTGCTAAAAGAGTTAATGCTGCTGACCCCTGTACTTGACCAAAAGTACCTGTTATGGACACATGAGCATCAGAACTGGACCATGAAGCAGTGAAAGAAGGTTACCTTTTTATGTCGTAGACTTTTATATCAAATTTATATGTAATTAATTTGACATTACATGGATTGACCTTAATGATAATGTTCAGACCAACAGTAAAGACAGCCTATCCAAATACACAATGTAAACTCTTAGTTTAGCTAAGTAATAATATAACATACTCACCTACTCACTTGCACTTAAAAGCAATTAAGAGCCATCAGTCCACCTTACGTATGTTTAAGAGATAATGTAAAGCAACCAGAGAACACATAAAGAACTCCTTACAGACAAATACACTATATTGCCAAAAGTATTCACTCACCCATCCAAATCATTAAACTCAGGTGTTCCAATCACTTCTATGGCCACAGGTGTATAAAACCAAGCACCTAGGCATGCAGACTGCTTCTACAAACATTAGTGAAAGAATGGGTGGCTCTCAGGCACTCAGTAAATACCAGCGTGGTGCTGTGATATGATGCCACCTGTGCAACAAGTCCAGTCGTGAAATTTCCTCGCTACTAAATATTCCACAGTCTACTGTCAGTAGTATTATAACAAAGTGGAAGTGATTGGGAATGACAGCAACTCAGCCACAAAGTGGTAGTCCACGTAACAGAGCAGGGTCAGTGGATGCTGAAGCACATAGTGTGCACTGCGCAGAGGTCGCCAACTTTCTGCAGACCTCCAAACTTCATGTGGCCTTCAGATTAGCTCAAGAACAGTGCGTAGAGAGCTTCATGGAATGGGTTTCCATGGCCGAGCAGCTGCTTCCAAGCCCTACATCACCAAGCACAATGCAAAGCGTCGGATGCAGTGGTGTAAAGGACGCCGCCACTGGACTCTAGAGCAGTGGAGACGTGTTCTCTGGAGTGACGAATCACGCTTCTCTGCCTGGCAAGCCGATGGATGAGTCTGGGTTTGGTGGTTGCCAGGAGAACGGTACTTGTCTGACTGCAAGTGTAAAGTTTGGTGGAGGGGGGTGGTTTGGTGTGGGGTTGTTTTTCAGGAGTTGGGCTCGGCCTCTTAGTTCCAGTGAAAGGAACTCTTAATGCTTCAGCATACCAAGAGATTTTGGACAATTTTATGCTCCCAACTTTGTGAGAACAGTTTGGGGATGGCCCCTTCCTGTTCCAACATGACTGCACAACAGTGCACAAAGCAAGGTCCATAAAGACATGGACGAGTCGCTCGAGTTTGGTGTGGCAGAACTTGACTGTGGCAGAGTCCTGACCTCAACCCGATAGAACACTTTTGGGATGAATTAGAGTGGAGACTGCGAGCCAGGCCGTCTCGTCCAACATCAGTGTCTGACCTTACAAATGCGCTTCTGGAAGAATGGTCAAAAATTCCCATAAACACACTCCTAAACCTTGTGGAAAGCCTTCCCAGAAGAGTTGAAGCTGTTATAGCTGCAAAGGGTGGGCCGACAGCATATTAAACCCTATGGAAGAAGAATGGGATGTCACTCAAGTTAATATGTGTGTGAAGGCAGACAAGTAAATACTTTTGGCAATATAGTGTAGCAGTAAATACCCAGGTGCTTACCCAACTCTACCAGCTGTGCTATTATACCGCCCTCAGATAGCATCTGTGTTTGCTAATTTTAGCTTACAAAATAAGTTTAAGCTTCTGTTCATTTGTGACAGAAAAATGCTTTAATAAAGAGGCTTGAGCCACACATACACAAAAAAGGCAACACATGAATGAAAAGAATGCCAAATATAAGTACATTTTTATTACAAGATTACTTTGTTTCCCAGCCACTAGCCACTGATAGATTTTGTTTATATCCAAATTGGCATATCACACAAGCAGATGATTTTAACCCACTTATTTAACAAAATATACTGGGAAAGTAACACAAATGATGAATATAAAGTGAGAAACACAGATTCAATCATTAATGATTTAAATCACAGGCTTAGATGTTCATCATTCTAAGGCTTGAAAATGAATGTGCATCTTATACGTAAGATTACACACATACAGTAGGCTACATTTCTTTTATATGCACCAATAGAAATTACTACAAAATTCTTTAGGTACAAAAATGCTATACTTTGTAGGAAAGCATTTTGTGAATACAACTTAAATTATAAAAATATCACCTGCTAACCTTTCCAAACACAAACTGGAAACTAGTGATTACAGTGAACTTTGGTTTGATATAGGCATTTATAACATGTATGCTAAACCTCACAAATGAATAAAAACTATAAAAACAACAACAGAAATTAAAAACTACAAACCCCATATCCAGAAAAGTTGGGACAAATGCAATAAAAATAATATGTGGTTTGTTAATTCTCCTAAACTTATCTTCAACTGACAAAAGTACAAAGAAAAGATTTCCAGTGTTTCTCTGATACATCATGAACAGTTGGGACACAGGCATGTTTATGACTGTTACATCACCTTTACTATTTATTACACTTTTTAGTAATTTTGGATAATATATACTGATGATACTATTGCAGTGCTACAAATAAAATGGTATCCTCTTCTTGCTTAATACAAGACCTCAGCAGTCTATGGTTGGTGTTTTATAATTCTCTTTTGTATGATGCACCATATTATTTTAACAGTAGACAGAAATAGACTGCAGACAAGCCTGTCAAGCACACACACTCTTTGTTTAAACTGTTGTTGAGCGTGCAGAATCTTCTTTATGAAATAACCATAGACTTCCTGTTGTCATAATGAAATATTGGGTGTGTTCAAAAACCTAGTGAGCTACCTTGCTCTCTTACTGTCTACATAGGCAGCTATCTAAGTAGAGAGGAATCTAATAAGTCATCGACTTATAAGTCAGGTTATTTGAACGCACTACTTAGACAGCGATTACATCAGTTTTCGCTTACTAAGCTAACACAGTTTGCATCATGCCATTCAAACAAATGGGATTAAACTAACTATCTCAACTAAACTAACTAGTCAACTAAAATCTCTTGTGTACAGAAAACGGTTAAATTGTCACTGACAAGCCCGAACTTGCATATAAATGACACTTGTACACGTTTATACAAATTAAATCAATAATAATTTATTTACATTTGAAAATAACCCCGTTTATTGCTTCGCATCGTCCGCCACATTTGTTTTTTTTTGTGAGAAAAGTTGTGCCACACTAAATGCTGGGATTGCCTTCATCGCTAAGCAAGCATTGGATGCTCCCTCATTATTCACTCAAAATACCACTCAAATTTAAGGTACCTTACTAGGGGCATTTTAAGGCATCTAGGATTTCTTATCGGGAGCACGCATAGGATAACGTAAAATGCTGTCTATGTAGAGAGCTCACTAGGTTTTCGAACACCCCCAATATGTCTCTCTAAAATCTCAATAAATTCATCCTCTTCAGTGGTATCTTCTCATGTGATTGTATTTATCTCAGTAGAATGATGATTTCACATTCTGTGTCATCTGAAAGCTCAATTGGCCTTTGCTCTACATAGACGGTCAGTAAATGAAATTATTTGTAATCTTGTTTGAGAATTTTTCCTTTTAAACTGCCTGACAGTTCTCTTGTCTTTATGACGATACCCTCACCTGTTACCAGTTCTCCTGCTTATTGTGTAAATGTTTCAAAGCATTATATCTAAATATTCTATACACATTTAATGCTGTATTTTGCCTGTCCCAATTTTTTATTGCAGGAATTGCAAAAAGGTGTATTGCAGGAATGAAGTTAATGTTTTATACGAGATACAAAATAGGTCAGTGGAAGCCTAGTGGGTAAAGCTTTTGGCTATCAACTGAAAGGTTGAGAGTTCGAATACCAGCTCTGCCATGCAGCCACTGTTGGGCCCTTGAGCAAGGCCCTTAACCCTCTCTGCTCAAGGGGCACCGTACAATGGCTGACCCTGCGCTCTGACCCCAACTTCCAAAACAAGCTGGGATATGCAAAGAACGAATTCCGTTGTACTGTACATCTGTATTTGTATATATGACAAATAAAGGCATTCTTCTATAATCAAGTTGGTAAGCCAAAACAATAAAAGCAATTTCTTTGTACTTTTGTCAGCTGAATACAGGTTACAGAGAATAAATAAATCACTGATTCTTGTAGTTATTGTTGCATTTTACAAAATGCCCCAACTTTACTGCAAATAGGGATTGCACTTTTTTAACTAAATTTATTTAAAAGATTGAATTGAAAATGTAACAGTTATTTGCCATCTGGCAAAGTAAATTAGTAAGGGAGAATAAAAGATTATAGCAGTACAACACATGAAGTGTGTATTCTTTTAAACTTAGCAGTTTACATTCAGTTTCATTACCCTAAAATATGTACTCACAAACAGTTTTAACATAACCTTTAAATTATATGTTTAGTTAAATGTAGATGCAAAAATACAAACATATTAAAATATATATACCTGATTATGTCTAATCTTTAACTGGAATTAATGCAAAAAAGCCAGCAACTTCTGTTTTGACTGTTATAATGCATGCTTATTTGTGTAAAACAGCAAACAGAATGGCTATGAATATTATTTTAAACTACATTGAAAATAAGCATACGTGTAACCAATTAACATGATATAAATGTTGCTGTAGCTGCAATGAAAACAAGTAAGGAGGTAAAAAACCTTTGTGCTATTTGTAATGTTTTTAAAACATTCTCACATTAAGGCAAATTGCAACACAATGTAAAACAAACTAATGAAAAACGGTAAAGGTTAACAGGTTCACCTGGTTTACAGTTCAGCTATATCATGATTTGGCACATACATTTTAATTTAAGACCTTGACTGACATTCCAGGGTTTTTTTTTTTACTTTTCACCCTTTTAATTACAGACCCTCTACCTTCCTTTAAGTTGCTAGACACAAAAAAGCATTGTTGTACTGTACACTTGTGTGTATTACAACAATAGGATGAACTACAACCCAAATAAAAAAGTTGTAGTAGTATAAAAATAAAAATTAAAAGAAACAAAACCTGCAGTGTTTATGACATTTACTTTGACTTTTATTTCATTGCCGACAGTTTTAACCCAAAATGAACACATTCCAAAAATAGTTACCAGTCTGTAATGTTACCATTCCTTTTCACAACACATAAAAGATGTTTTCGCACAGAAGATACCAAGCTATGAAGTGTTTTAGGTTTTATTTGTGTTATTCTTCCTGCAAACACGTCTTAGGGTATGCAACAGTACAGGATTGTTGTAACATTTTTGTTGTCACACAGGACTGCAGGTAGGCCAGTCCAGTACCTGTACCCTCTTCTTCCACAGCCATGCCTTTGTAATGTGTGCAGCATGTGGTTTTGCATTGTCTTGTTGAAAAATGCATGGACGTCCCTGGAAAAGATGACATCTTGAAGGCAGCATGTGTTGCTCTAAGATCTCAATGTACTTTTCTGCATTAATGCTGCCATTACAGAAGTGTAAATTATCTTTGCCAAGAGCACTGACACGACCCCATACCATGACAGACCCTGGCCTTTGGACTTGTTGCTGATAACAGTCTGGATGGTTATTTTCATCTTTGGTCGGCATCAGCATCTATTTCTTCCAAAAAAAAAAAAAAAAAAAAAGCACAATGCACATTTCCACTGTGTGATGGTCCATCCTAGATGCCTCCGAGCCCAGAGAACTGGAAGCCATTTCTGGACATGGTTAACATAAGACTTCTTTTTTGCACAGTAAAGTTTTAATTGTTATTTGTGAATGTAACTACTTATTTTAGTGCTTGACAACAGTTTGCTAAAGTAATCCCTTGCTTATGTGGTTGTGTCAGCTATCGATGAGTGACAGTTCTTGATGCAGTGCCGTCTAAAGAATCTGAGATTATGTGTGTTCAGCATAGACTTGGACCTGTTTCTTTTTACACACTTTTTACACACTAAGATTCCTTGAATCATTTAGTGATATTATGCACTGTGAAGGGAGAAATATGCCGGGACATTATTTTTAAACATTTAAATCATTTTATCTTATGCGTTATTATTATTTTTTAGTTGAGAAAGACTCTTTTGTGGATGCTGCTTTTGTGCCAAAACATGATTACAATTACCTGTTGACATCACCTGTTTCAATCACATAGCTATGTAGTTATTTATAACCTCATTACTAGCCCTAAATTGCCTTGTCCCAACTTTTTTGGAATGTGTTACATGCTTGGAATGCAGGAATGTTGGTATATTAACAAAGAAAAAGTTGACCAAACAAAACATGAAATATCTTGGGATCAAACTGTCTGCAATCAAATAAAAGTAAATGTAAGAAACTCTTACATTTTCCATATTGTCCCATTTTTTTAATTTGGCATTGTAATGTAACATCTTCAATTACATACTTTTGGCCTTGAAAACATTTGCGACTTTAAAATTACACTTGAAAATTAGAATGTGTGATGACTAAATGGTTAACACCATGTTGTGTAAAGGTATAAATGTAAGGGCTCCATGTATGATTTTACAGCTCAACAGTGGGTATGTGTTATATGATTTTACATCAGTAAAAAACATGTATTTAAGTTGTTCCAGTTTTCAGTTTAGTTAACTTAACATACAATAGCTACTGTGTTAATCGTTTGAGTCCAATAAAAATAAGTGTCTTTCAATTCAGAGGTGCCTATTTGCTATTATGTTTGCTTGCTTACCAAGATCTAGAAAGGAATTCAAAAACAACCCTAAACTAAATCTCTTTAGACCATTTATCATGTTCTTTTGAACTTAAATCTAACCAGGAGTTAATGCTAAACTAACTGAACAATCTAGTATACCTCACACAATCATTTTTAACATTTAAAACAAAGACAAACCATAAAAATAATAAAGACATTGCACAGTTCTGCGTCCTGTGAGGCTCTTCTTCAAGCTAAACATTACAGATTTGCTGCAACACATACTCACATATACCAAGCACTTTATTAGGTACACCTATCTGGTATATACATTCACTGATTATTTTATTTGCAACAACTACCATACAGGGCGACACAGTGATTCGGTGGGTTGTACTGTCGCCTCACAGCAAGAAGGGCCTGGGTTCAATCCCCAAGTGGGGCGGTCCGGGTCCTTTCTGTGTGGAGTTTGCATGTTCTCCTCGTGTCTGCGTGGGTTTCCTCCAGGTGTCCGGTTTCCTCCCACAGTCCAAAAACATGCAGTCAGGTTAATTGGAGACACTGAATTGCCTGATAGGTGAATATGTGTGTGTGTGTGTTTGTTTCTACCCTGCGATGGACTGGCGCCCCGTCCAGGGTGTTACTGTGTGCCTTGCGCCCATTGAAAAGCTGGGATAGGCTCCAGCACTAACGACACCCCCCCCACACCATAATTGGATAAGCGGTTAAGAAAGTAAGTGAGTGAACAACCTTACAGATTACCTTTGTGGGTAAATAATTACTGACTGCAGCCCATCTTTTCCCCTGTAAATTGAAAGGGACGCCCATTGACCCACTTAGCACTGCAGTGACATTACCATGGTAATGAGATGGTAGTGTTTATTGTAATGGTGTAAGTGCAGTAGGTGCAAAAGTGTTAATGGAATGCTTTAATATTTAAATATTTGATCAAAAAGTGTCCACTGATAAAAGACTAGAGCAAGATTAACACACATGACTGTACACCTACAGTGAGTGCATGTGTTCCCAATAAAGAGACCAATGCGTTTAAACAGTATTTAAACCAACAACATTACCATTAGCATGTTAGTGTCTATACAGGGCTGATGTTGGTCCATCACCCAGTCATCTTCTGGTCAGTTGGAGGTAAGATGGGTACACCTTTGATAAGTGGGGTACAACAACTGACATGCTTTATTTAGTACATGTATATCCACAAAGTTTATCTGTATGGTTGGTGTAACATATAAAATAATCAATGAATGTACAAACCAGAAAGGTGGACTGAATAAAATGCTTGCTAAGGGTATATGGTAAAAAAATTCATATATTCATTTATATAATCCTACAATTGGAAAAAAAAACAGCAAACATAGCTAAAGATGCTGAAACGTTTAAACCAGGGGTGTCAAAATCCTTTCTCTTGACAGACAACATTTGCCGTGGACCAAGGCATAAAATACTAGCAAAACAACACACCTGTCTCACTGAATAATTTGACACCGTTAATATAACTTCATACTAATACATTTGCTTTTAACATTTGACCATTCAGCCCTGCCATCATTATCAATTATTTACTCATAGTAACTGTAAAGGGCCCAGTTGCCATAGAGATCGGCAGGGGGTGGGGGTTACAGAATTATGCCCACCTGCCATTATGGCCAGCACAGAGTATGG
The DNA here is from genome assembly GCF_030014385.1 of Trichomycterus rosablanca. Classification (NCBI taxonomy): domain Eukaryota; kingdom Metazoa; phylum Chordata; class Actinopteri; order Siluriformes; family Trichomycteridae; genus Trichomycterus; species Trichomycterus rosablanca. The sequence goes on along the minus strand of NC_085988.1, from coordinate 57,293,968 downwards.
AGTCCGAAATCACATACTTTAATAGTATGTACTAGATTCGAGGCAGTATGCACTGCTCAGCCGGTAAAGCAGTACGCTCTTTCAGTACGCAAGTGTGCAGTATGCACGCAACCTCAGACGTCCTTCGTCCGTCATCTTACCAACGTCATGTGATGCATGACGTCACATCAGACAAAATGAATTCTGTCGTCCTTCACAAAGCTACTCATAACGTTATTCAGGGTTGTACTTAATTATAACATTTTTAATTTTTGTCGTACTCTGACTCTGCTTTCTGTCAGCTTTCTTCTTCTGATTAGAACGCCTTTGCAGCTCCAGTTGAATTATGGGATAGAGTATCGGACCATAGTGTGCTGTGTTTGCATTCCTCAAAAACGGCTGCCTATGCAGTAGGTTATCCGGGTACTTTTCGCGTACAGTTTAATGAATAATACGTATTAGGACACACTACCCACTCTCGCGTACTGCTTTCGCATACTGTTCAGTATGGAAGTATGTGATTTTGGACGCAGCCACGAATAATTGACACCAGAGTTTCTGTTAATCAGGTGGTCTTTAAGCCTCATTAATGTTCATTTACTGCAGCTGGGTGAGAGCCATTTAAATATCAGATTTGACTTTGTTGTATGGTGTTTGTGCTTCCTGGCACATGCATGTTCTGCAAGGCCAACACTTTTGTTTTCTCTGGATTATATGCTGGCATTCTTTGATTTTTTTCTGAGAAACTCAGTCGGTACTGCAGTGCCTCTCGCCCATCACAGTATAAGGTTTATCATCCCCGACTTTTGCTGAGTTTCTCTCTCTTTGTGCTTTTTTTGAAAACGTGTCATCACATGCCAGTGGACCAAGTAGCAAGTTTGGTGGTAACCTTGTTTTCATTTTTTCCATCTCTTTTTTAACTAAAAGTGTGGTCTAAAAGTGGGCAGTTGTAGCCCATAGGTTAAGGTACTGGACTAGTAAGCAGAAGATTGCTGGTTCAAACCCCACAACTGCCAGGTTGCCACTGTTGAGCCCTTGAGCAAGGCTCTTAACCCTCAATTGCTTGGACTGTATACTGTAAGTCACTGTGGATAAAAGCAACTGCTAAATGTCGTCAATGTAAATGTGTTGTAAAACATATCGTTCTTGTGTACCAGCCACCTGCTGTGTACATGAAGCAGATAAAATACCTTCCTAAAGTAATTGTCATTCATTTAGCTTTCTTACAATATCTGATACTACTTATTAGTTCTTTGCTGCTTGTCAAATTCTGTTACAGAACTCGTGTCATTGCAGACCAGTTCTGGCCCATAATCCATATGTTTGACAACCCTGGTTTAAACCAACACAATCGCTATGCAGTTTTGTAAAGGTATGCTGATCTGTTATACCCAGGTATCTGGATTTCCACAGGAAACATCCCTGGGGACAAAAGCTGAAGAAGTCCAAGTGGACCCAAAGGCATTGTGGGATTAGTTTCTGTCAGGTCTCTATTTGTCCCTACTTTGTCCCCATGAAAGGGAGAGAGGCAGGGAAGTAATAGCTGACCCTTAGGCCATGGTCTCTTTTCCAGGCAGTCTCCTGTCGTTAAAGGTGTGCATGTTTATCATCTCCTCTGTTTTCACAATGGCAGGAGGTTGAGGTTTTTGTTTGAGCCGCTGTTGACACTTTAGAGATATGGTTAGCTCATCCACCATAGCGCTACAGAATGACCGCTAGAGATAGAGAAAAAAGTGGGTTAGACAGAGTTAAAGAGGAAGAATAAATGTAGATACTTTCTTGCTGCAAAGGTATAAAAAAATTTACCAAGCCTATTCATGGGTTTTTAATTTGTTAAGAAAACGTTTTGCAGCAAAGTACAATTTCAAATTTCTATGGATTCCCAGTGGGTCTGAGTTGCATTACTTTGACCTCAGTTATAGCCATAGCTCATCTGTAAAAGTTTGTGCCATTCAACCCTGCATGAGCTGGCTTGATGGGTATATAAGGTAGAGATGGGAACTCGAGTCCGAGTCGCAGGTAAGTCACACACACACCGACTTCAGACTCGACTCGAACTCATTTCAAATGACTCGGACTCGACTCATGACTCGCAAAAAAATTACTCGTAAACAACAGGAGTTGCTAGCGTCAGCATGTGTTAACATTAGTTACGTGTCTACTCCCTACACAGTTTAAAGTTCACTTCATTTGAACACTTTCATTACCTTTGGATGGTGGAATACCCTACGTAGTGCACTTCACAGGAACAACTGGGGTGAATGTAATGCTCCTACAGAATTGGCACTAATGGTTGAAAGACCACTTTCTGAACCAAACAGACCTTCTGATTTAAATTTTTAGTAAGTAATGCTGTTATTTGCATTTATTCAGTTTGCGTCACACAGATTATGTGTCAATGAAACACTTAATTGGCTTTCTAACAAGTTCGTGTTTTACTTCCAAACCGGGAAAAGTTTGAAGGTTTTTAACTATAAGCACATTTACAAAATAACAGATTATATTCCTAATGGTACAACACACAGTTATAAATTTAATAGCATCTGGAAGAACATAAGCTAAGGTAAGCAGTGGTTATGATCTTTTTGCTGTGTTTTGGATTTTGGCCGTGCTTTTGTTTTGCAATGAAAACAAAACGTATCAGTTTAAGCTTTTAACTGGTACCTTCTTGTTATGGAATTTCCATTCATTTGCACAATGACTCGGAAAGTAAAGGCACTAAGTAAATCGGCAAAATACAGTCGCTAATCTGTTGTTGTTTTTTATTTGAACTTACATATTATTTGTTTATTTCTTCTCTACATTTCCAATATATGTTTTGTGTATATTATATTGACTCGTAAATTGACTTGGACTCTAGTCTAAAGATTTGTGACTTAACTTGGACTCTAGCCTAAAGACTTGTGACTTGACTTGGATTCTAACCTAAAGACTCGTGACTTGCCTCGGACTCATATTTTGTGACTTGTGAACATCTCTGATATGTCTGCACACATATCCCTCATCCTATCATGGGTAAAAATGGTGATTTATCAGAGTTGCAAAAAGGATAATGTTTGGCTTTCGGGCCACGGGTGGCAGTATTTCTAAAACTGCGCAGTTTGTGAACTGTTCGTGTACTGCTGTGGTGAAAGTGTATTGTGAGTGGACAAATGGCACCATTGTGAATAAGCGACGTGAAAACTGCGGAGCGCCATGTGCCATTGATAGTAGAGGTAAACGTCAGCTATGAAGGTGCTTGAGCACGAAACAACACACTACAGTGGAGCAGCTCACCACCAAAATGAACCAGGGGGCTACCAGATGTGTGTCTAAAACAACAGTTCAGCAAACCCTACTGTGTATGGGGCTCCAAAGCAGCACCTCTGCTAACAAAGCTGCATTGACAGAAAAGGCTTCATGAAAAGGCTTTGGTTTTCATGACAGCATTGGAATTGGACCTTTGATGATTGGCAAAGGGTTGCCTTCTCCGTTGAGTCACGTTGTCTGTTTCAACAACAGCATGTCAGGCGAGAAACATCAGAGAACAAACACCCAACAACCATTGCTGGAAGAACACAAGCTGGTGGTGGCAGCGTTATGGTCTGGGGAATATTTTTGTGGCGTTCTCTGGGCCCATGCATCCATGTGGAAGGCACTCTCAACCAATTTGGCTATGAATTCAGTCTTGCAGATCATGTACACTCATACATGCTGATTGTCTTCCCTGGGGCACATGGGACTTTCCTGCAAGGCAATGTGATATGTCACATGGCTAGAAATGTCCGACATTGGTTGGAAGAGCATGACCAAGACTTCCAAGTACTACCCTGGCCCCCCTTTTCCCCAGACTTGATCCCATTGAGCATCTGTGGCACCACCTCAATTATCGTGTTCACTCTATGAAACCTTCACCACACACTCTCCAGCAGCTGTGGGATGCACTGCAGTCAGCATGGCTCCAGATACCTGTGACAACCTACCAGGACCTTACTGAGTCACTCCCAGCCCGTCTAGCTGCTGTCTGTGCTGCACACGGCGATTACTCTGGATATTAGCTGGTGATCATAATAATGTTACTCAACAGTGTATAAACAAAGTGTAAGGTCTAAAATAAATCAGTTCTGGTTCATAGTAAAGTCACAAGTTGGGTAATGAGTGCCAGGCATCAATCTACATGAATCAGTCTTGGATATTAACATTTATTAATATTTAAGTAAATGATCTTACCTTCTCTATATGTGCATTCTGTTTAGACTTGTACAGCACTTCTCCTACAGCCACAAAAACAGAGAGTACCAGGCCTGCAGCCAGCACAATGAAAATGCCCCCAATGTTTTGCACACCAAGTGCACTTGCTTCCTTGCTCTCTTCCTCTGGACATCCATTTCCTCTCCACCATTTCTCTTTCATCATGTGTAGCTTTCCTTCTTCCTGTAACTGCAGGATTGCTATAGTAATCTTGTCTCGATATGGAGAGCCTGTGAAGGGAAAAATGAATGACAAAATCATATACACATCTTGTGTCTCGATACTTTATATAAACGCCTGATTTATGGAGTTCAGCAGAACTGTCTATCCTACAGGTCTTTTGGAAGTCTTTTTTCTTGGGGGTTCTTTCTTATCTTCCCAAGCAAGGCCTTGCTTGACCAAATACTGGCACAGACCTGCACAGGGCGCAGACTATACTATCATGCCCACCTGCAATGCCATATGAGCCAGCAGAGAACATGGAGGCATATGTAGCTAGACATAGGTAGTGCCAGATCCTTTAATCTGCAGTCTCTGCGCCTCATTAAGCATTAACTTGCTGCAGACAGGGAAGACTTCTATCAACCTCTGTTGATGTCGGCCTCACTTGCTGCATTGTTCACGAGGCTGAGATGATAGGCTTGTCTTTTATGCTGGTATTCTTTTGATTTTTGGGAAATCAGCCAGTGGTTATTTTTCTTTTGAAGTTGGCCACCACAAGCAGCTGGCTGTCACACAAGGTTCATTTCGGATGCAGATAACATCAGGTGTTGGAGTGGCAGACACCTTTTCCCTTTATGTCGAGTTACCTGCCTTTATTCATTTTCAGGATCATAAGTTGCTACTTGCTGGTGGATCGAATAGCTGGCATTAGTGGTAACTGTTCTTAAACTTCTGTTTTTTTTTCCTACTTTTCTATGTGGTCTTGCTTTTGCTTCTTGCTTATAAGTGTGGTGTTCTCTACTTCACCTGCCTACCTGTTAATTTTAAAATAATTTTTTATGTATTAATTTTACTTTTTTGCATTTCCCCCCCAATTTTCCTCGCTATCTAGTCGTATCCAATTAGCCGATTGCATTATGCTACCTCTCTACTGATGTTGACCCCCACTCTGACTGAGGAGAGCCGTGACTAAACACACACCCCCTCCGACAAGTGTGCAGTAGCCAACTGCATCTTTTCACCTGCACAAGCCGAGCTCATATGTGGATCAGCTTTGTGTTGATCTGATCCTCATTATCCCTTTTACAATTATTAAAGCCACTGTGGTCCTGCGAACGGTCAATTTCCACAGGGCACAAGTTCATTACAGGGCACCAAAAACCTGGAGTACCTGGAGGAAAATCCTTGCATACAAACCATGTGTGGTTAGTATATAACTAGAAATACAAATAAAAAGAGGATGATCAAAATCGTGCAGGTAAAAATAGTAGTTAAACAACCAAAATAGTATAAAATGAAAGTCTTATGACATTTCCTTTCCACTGATAAACAACAGTGCATGATTACATTGTACATGTACATGATTACAGCATTCTTTTTAGCTTATAAAGGAAAATACCCTAATTGTGTATTGCTACTTTACTTGTTATTATCAATAAAAAAGTATGTAATAGAACAAGCATTAAACTGTAATACTTTTCAGACTTATGACAGACCCTGCTCTGCTTAGTACCTTAGCATGACCTTAGTAAGACCTTATGCATGTCTAAGCATGACCTTAGACCTTAGTAAGACATAAACCTTGACTTACTGACTGTATACATACAACAAACAACACATCCCCATATTCAATATAATCATGTAAGCTTAACATTTATAGCATGGTCATTTTGCACTTGCACACTAATGCAATAAGATGGGAACGCCATGTTTGTAAAGTTAAGCAAGCCAGCTTTGAAAAGTGTGTATAAAAGGGGATTAATATATGCACTTTGTTTTTAAAATGGCAAGAATACAAAACAAAAAATACAGGTACGGGCCTAAACATTACTTGTGATCTTACTAATCCTTAAAGCCTCCAGGGTGTTCTTTTCTTTTTGGTATATGTAATGAATAAAGAAGGGCCATTATTAAAAAAAAAAAACATTTCCAGATGTTTCTGTTTCCTCACTTCCCGGCCGAGCAAGCACATACTTGCTCAAATGCCTATATTTTTCCATAGGATATAACAATGGTGATGCATATATCCAGTAAGGTTCTTTTTAATATGCCTTTAGGGATAGATCTAGGGGATTATGTGTAATGGTGCTCACCCAGTGGGGGGATTTGAACACTGAACCCCTGCATACCACACTGGTGTCTTAACTGGGTGAGCTACCAGACTAGTATCAGACCCAAATGCTTAGTACTCTGATCGTGGAACAGATAATTAAACTCAAAAATAAAAGACACACTGAGTGGAACTCAAACCCAGGTCGCTGTTTTACTATCAGAGCACTCAGCTAATCAGGCTCTATAGAAAGTGTATTAACTCAGGTGGGTTAAAACCCAATGGGCTCCAAGAGTTACAAAAGGAAAATACAAAAAACACCCGTTTTGGGGGAAATGTTTGAGCGGGAAAAACCGAGAACAAAGGACTGCCAGGGGAAACACTGGCCACCTCAAGATTCCCGAGGAAAAGGGGAAAATATAACAAAAGGCTTTCCCAACAGAAGAGCAGAATTACCATAAATAAACTGAAACAATTAAGAAACTATTCTTTTATCTTTTCTCTTTTTTTGCAAGAGAGAGGAACTCGAGACAAGAGAGAAATGAGGGTGAGGGTGAGGGTGAGAGTGAAAGCACTCAGCCCTCTACCCAGAATACCGGCTGTGTGCGTTTGCTCAACACGAGACGCAAGCTGCGTCTGGAATCGCATACTTAGAGAGTACGTACTAGATTGGAGGAAGTATGCACTACTCTGCCGGTAAAAAAGTACATACTTCCAGTACAGAAGTATGCAGTATGCACACAACACTGCTACGCACTACATCCGCCATCTTTCCAACGTCAAGTGATGACGTGGGACGTGATGACGTAATATCACCATGGTTACAGACTCATTACAAACCCCACTCGCCAAACTTTTGGATATTTATCGTGTTTTTGTTATTAATTCGTCTTTAAAATGTTTTATTTTATTTATCTTACTTACACTTGTAAACAGAGGACCGCTATCTTTCTTGTTTCTTATTACGCTTCGAACGCCTACGCAGCTCCAGTTGCATTATGGGATACATTAACGGACCGCAAGTGTGCATCGCTTGCATCGCTTGCATACTCAAACATGGCTGCCCAATAAGTAGGTCCTTCTCGGGTACTTCTCGCGTACCTCTTTGTGTATACTATGTATTCGGACATACTAACCGCTCTCGCGTACTCATTTCGCGTACTATTGAGTATGAAAGTATGCGATTCCGGACGCAGCCAAAGACCCAGCAAGTTTTGACTGCTTCTCTCCCCTTTTTATAGACCAGTGCACAGGTGTTGTGCTTTAGGCCTGATTACCGGCTCACAGTTGACCCCTAGTGGCCGGAGTCTGTCTAGCCCCCAGAGCCAACCCTTACATTATGTTTCATGATTTTTGTTGGGTGAGTACCACAATCAAAATAAATTAAAATCATTGCTAAGTTTAACACACATGTTTTTGTTAACTCAAATGACCTATTTTAATATTTTATTATTAATAAGTTATCACAAGCACAAAAGCATATAAAGGAAATCAGTAGTCAAATCAATAAAAATAAAATTAATATTTAGTTAATTTTGTAGTTGTGTATTGTTACTTTAAGCCATGAGAAAATTATTTACCCATTGGGGTTCCCACTCCATATGCCTTGGAGTCGATCAGGCCTCCAATCTGCGTAAGGTTGCAGTTGCGCTGCGTCACAAACTCGATGGTGGTGGACTCCATAAGGAAAGCGTAGTCTGAAGTAAGTACTCGCTGGATGCCCTCCTCCACACTCTTTACCATCACAGACTGCCTTCTGCTGTTCATGAACTCCCACATCTTATCATAAGTGGAAATCTTGGTCTTCTACAGAGACCAGTACATGTAGGGAAAAACATTTGTTGTTTACTCATTAAAAGTTCTATTAGCATAAGTTTAATTATAAACATTTCATGTTTTAGCCATTCTACTTGCATGCAAAACTATCATTGTGATTAAGAAAGAATATTTTTAATCTGTTGTCAATTACTATAAACAGACCAAGCGACATTCAATTTCTGATCAAATGTAAAAATTAAAACAAAATGATTGGACCCTGATTCTAACTGTAGCACCTTAAAAAATGTCATAGTTGATCCATCTTCGACCACCCCATAAGGGATTTTGGTCTGCTTGGCCAAATCATCAGCTGAGTCTATGGGAGACTCCATCCTCTCCACAGTGAGAAATGCAGCCAGGTTTGCTGTGTATGAGGATATGATAATCAGGGTAAAAAACCACCAGATTCCTCCAACTATCCTGGTGGACAGAGCTTTGGGCATCAGCTCAGATCCTGTAGAGAACAGTATAGTGAATAGGAGAGAAAATAAGAGCAGCAGATTGACAAGATAAAAGGGAATAAAGTAAAAATAGTTGAAAGGAAAAGCCCATTTAGTGTACTAAAGTACATACATATTTAGTGCCTTTCTGATTGCCGATTCTACCGATTCCCAAGAAGGTTGAGACTAAGGCTGCGTCCGAAATCGCATACTTAAACAGTATGTACTAGATTGAAGGCAGTACGCACTGCTCGGCCGGTAAAGCAGTAAGCTATTTTAGTACGCAAGTGTGTAGTATGCACGCAACCTCAAACATACTACATCCACCATCTTACCAACATCCATGGGCGGCTCGTTCCTTAGGGCGATCGGGCGACGCACCACCAAAGGGCGAAAGGGAAGAAATTTTTTTATCACATTCAACCAGTGTTAAACTAGCTGTGACTGTTCTGGACAGTCTGTCTTGTCATAGTCCAATCAGCATCGAGTTCTGTACAGTACCGCCCTTTTTGGGCGATTTCAGTCTGATTGAAAATCGCCCGGATTGCTCTCATAGACTCTCATATTAAGGTTTCTTTTTCTTCGAACTGTAGGCACTGCAATACAATCTGTATGGGTTCCGGGAGGGCTAGCACTTACGTGCTTGCGTCACACGTAACCTGGTGTAGCGATAATTGGAGCAGCTAGCGATCTCGTCAACATGACTACCATTACCTCAGTTCGGAGCAACTCCATTGTGTCATAAAGGGAAATGCCATTCAGTCGTAGTAATCAGGATAAATTAGCAACTAAAGAATTAGGGCCACCCAGACCAAATTTAAACATCAAGCATGTATCTACAAAGGGGGGAAATCATATAAGTTACAAGTAAATTACAAGTAATGTCATTTTTCAATTGTGAATTGTGATTGCACCTATTGTATCTCCCCAATTGTTTAATTGTACTTCTTTATCCATTGCACATCAGCCCCGATGCCAATCTTTATTCTGGATCTGCTGCACCTAAAATAAATGCTATCTGATGAAGACTGAATTAAATTGTTAGTGTGAAGGCTTTACTTCATTTTATGATCAATGGTAAAGCTGGTCTCTCTCCATGTTCAAAGTTATTTGTGAGGGCAAACTGACAGATGACTTAAGATGTTAATTATTTAAGCTTTAATTTACCCATTGAACGGGTCACCTTGGCCATCATTGCAACAATTGCCCCCCCTGAGAGATTTGGCAGGAGCCGCCACTGCCAACATCATATGATGCACAACGTCATATCGCCACAGTTATAACAATTTCAATATAACTCATAACGTTATTCAGGGTTGTACTTAAGTTGTTTGTCTTACTCCGCTTTCCGCCATCTTTCTTCTTCGCTACAAATGCCTTTGCAGCTCCAGTTGAATTATGGGATAGATTATCGAACCACAAGTGTGCTGTGTTTGCATTCTCAAAAATGGATGCTCATGCAGTGGGTCATCCGGGTACTTTCCACGCACTGTTAACTAAATAATACGTATTTGGACATACTAACCGCTCTCACATACTGCTTTTGTGTACTGTTCAGTATGAAAGTATGCAATTTCGGACGCAGCCTAATTCTTTTTAACCTGTATTTGAATTAAAACAATACAGAGACAAAATACTTAATTTTTTAACTTAACAAATTTATGGTTTAAAAATTTGGTACAAGAACAACTTTACCACTGTGTTCTGCAACCTTTCCCTCAATGTTCGGTAACTGTTTGGAAACTGTGGAAACCAATTGTTGTTGTTGTAAAAGTGACTTTTTTCCATTCCTGCTTGGTACAACACTTGGTACAAGCTGCTTAACAGACCAGGGTCTCTGTGGTTCATAATTGCACTTCATAATGCAACACGTTTTCAATATGAGGCTGGTCTGGACAAAAGACAGGGCAGTCTAGTCCCTGAAGAAGACTTGATGGCAGCATATTTCGTTTGAAAATGTATAAATGTATAACTGGACCTCAGCATTATTGGTGCATTTATAGATTTGCTACTATGCCTTGGGCACTAACACACTCACATAGCATGACAATTTAGCTCTAGTAACAATTGGGGAGGTCCCTTTCCCCAAACAGAACATACCCCATTTCCAGAAAAGTTGGGACTTTTAGTGGACACTGTACAGTAGTTTGTAAATATAAACACATTTAGAATTTGATGCTTGCAACTCCAAAACTCCAAAAAAGTTGGGACAGGGTAAAATAAGTGTGACAAGTTGATAGAATATTGAAGGTTCAGTGTTTTAAAACATTCCACAAACAGCAGGTGAATTTGGTAGCAGGTGAAGGAATCATGATGGATTATACTGTAGAATGAGGATCCAGCAAAGGCTCAGTCTCTACTAGCAATGATAAGTCGTGGCTCACCACTGTGTTTCAAGCTTAAAGAGAGGATTGTCAATCAGTTCAAAAAGAACATTTCTCAGTGCAAGATTGCAAATAATTTAAGTCAAAATCTTAATATTATGAAAACAGAAGGAACAGGGGACGGGAACAGAAACCACTACTGAATGTGCATGACCTTCAAGATGACAATGTGTAAGAAACCATCATGCTACTGTAATAAATATAGCCACATAGGCTTGGGAGTACTTAAGAAAACTCTTGTCACTTACAGCAGTCAACCACTGCATCAGAAAATGCTGCTTGAAACTGTGGGTGTGTTCGAAAAGCTAGGGAGCTCCCTACATAGACAGCATTTTACGTCATCCTACGCACACTCCCGAGAATGAGGCTGTTCGAAATCCTAGATGCCTTAATAAGCTGTCTAGTTAGGCATCTTAAAATTTCAATGTTATTTTGACTCAAGAACAAGTGAGCATCGGAAGCGTCCTTAGTGATCAAGGCAATCCCAGCATTCAGTGCGGCAGCTCTTCTCTCACAGAAAAATAAAAAACATGGCTGACGGGGCGGAGAAACGAATGAAGTTACATTCAAACGTAAATAAATTATTATTGATTCTTAACTTGTATAAACTTGCACAAGTGTTTTTATTTGCAAGTTCGGGCTTGTCAGCGAATGTACATTTTCGGTACACAAAGGGAGTTGACATGCTAGCGCGCTGTGCCACCCCATCCCATTGGTTTGAATGGCAAGATGCTAAATGCTAAATGCAAAACCCGATGGAATCGCCGTCTAAGTAGTGCGTTCGAATAACCTGACTTATACAGTGTATCACAAAAGTGAGTACACCCCTCACATTTCTGCAAATATTTTATTATATCTTTTCATGGGACAACACTATAGAAATAAAACTTGGATATAACTTAGAGTAGTCAGTGTACAACTTGTATAGCAGTGTAGATTTACTGTCTTCTGAAAATAACTCAACACACAGCCATTAATGTCTAAATGACTGGCAACATAAGTGAGTACACCCCACAGTGAACATGTCCAAATTGTGCCCAAAGTGTCAATATTTTGTGTGACCACCATTATCATCCAGCACTGCCTTAACCCTCCTGGGCATGGAATTCACCAGAGCTGCACAGGTTGCTACTGGAATCCTCTTCCACTCCTCCATGATGACATCACGGAGCTGGTGGATGTTAGACACCTTGAACTCCTCCACCTTCCACTTGAGGATGCGCCACAGGTGCTCAATTGGGTTTAGTCCATCACCTTTACCTTCAGCTTCCTTAGCAAGGCAGTTGTCATCTTGAAGGTTGTGTTTGGGGTCGTTATCCTGTTGGAAAACTGCCATGAGGCCCAGTTTTCGAAGGGAGGGGATCATGCTCTGTTTCAGAATGTCACAGTACATGTTGGAATACATGTTTCCCTCAATGAACTGCAGCTCCCCAGTGCCAGCAACACTCATGCAGCCCAAGACCATGATGCTACCACCACCATGCTTGACTGTAGGCAAGATACAGTTGTCTTGGTACTTCTCACCAGGGCGCCGCCACACATGCTGGACACCATCTGAGCCAAACAAGTTTATCTTGGTCTCGTCAGACCACAGGGTATTCCAGTAATCTATGTTCTTGGACTGCTTGTCTTCAGCAAACTGTTTGCGGGCTTTCTTGTGCGTCAGCTTCCTTCTGGGATGACGACCATGCAGACCGAGTTGATGCAGAGTGCGGTGTATGGTCTGAGCACTGACAGGCTGACCTCCCACGTCTTCAACCTCTGCAGCAATGCTGGCAGCACTCATGTGTCTATTTTTTAAAGCCAACCTCTGGATATGACGCCGAACACGTGGACTCAACTTCTTTGGTCGACCCTGGCGAAGCCTGTTCCGAGTGGAACCTGTCCTGGAAAACCGCTATATGACCTTGGCCACCATGCTGTAGCTCAGTTTCAGGGTGTTAGCAATCTTCTTATAGCCCAGGCCATCTTTGTGGAGAGTTCTTTGCCATGAGGTGCCATGTTGAATATCCAGTGGCCAGTATGAGAGAATTGTACCCAAAACACCAAATTTAACAGCCCTGCTCCCCATTTACACCTGGGACCTTGACACATGACACCAGGGAGGGACAACGACACATTTGGGCACAATTTGGACATGTTCACTGTGGGGTGTACTCACTTATGTTGCCAGCTATTTAGACATTAATGGCTGCGTGTTGAGTTATTTTCAGAAGACAGTAAATCTACACTGCTATACAAGCTGTACACTGACTACTCTAAATTATATCCAAGTTTCATGTCTATAGTGTTGTCCCATGAAAAGATATAATGAAATATTTGCAGAAATGTGAGGGGTGTACTCACTTTTGTGATACACTGTAAGTCATTGACTTATTAGAATCCTCTCTACTTAGGCAGCTGCCTATGTAGGCAGTAAGACAGCAAGGCAGCTCCCTGGGTTTTCGAACACACCCTATATTAAACAAATAGAAAGCCAAACATCAATTTTATGCAGAAACACCCTCGAGTTCTCCAGGCCAGGTTCATCTTAGATGGACTGAAAGACTGTGAAAACAAGTGGAAACATGAAGAAAAGGACCATCCAGACTGTTATCAGAGAAAGCTGCAAAAGCCAACAACTGTCATGGTATGAGGGTGCATCAGTTTTGGAAGCATGGTTGACTTTCATATGTGTAAAGGTACCATTGATGCAAAGGTGTATATATTAATTTTAGATAAGCATGCTGCTATCAAGGTGCTGTCTTTTTTCCGGGAAGTCAGTGGTTATTTCAACATGACAATGCCAGGCCTCATTCTGTATATGCTACAACAGTATGGCTTTATAGACACAGAATGAATGTGCTTGACTGGCCTGCCTGCAGGTTTAGACAGTGCTAAACATGCTTGTTTTCAAACATTTTCTTGAACGTCTAGATATAGCATGAACTTTGGTTAAATTATTTGGTTGGTTAAAGTTCTTCAGACTCCATGTGGTTACATTCATTAAAAAAGTAAAACAAAACAGAACAAGACAGAATATGACAGAGTAGGAGTCATAATGAAATAGAAGTTACATAGAATAGAACATTTTTTCTCTCACCCAAAACCACCTGATTGGGAATTACTTTCATGTACCCAAGGTAACGTCAAACCTCGTCACCGCCTCCCACTGACCTCTTTGGGGCAACCACAACTGCAAGGGACTCATTCTGTATTGTTTACTTACTGCAGGGTACAGAGTTTAATAGTTTCTTAATGCCCATAAACCATAACATATCTAAAGACTATTGCTCCTTTATTAATCCCACTTGCATTGGCAAGAAAACCGTATTGAAAAAGAGTAAAATAAGTGTAAAACATCTAGCCAAAACTAGCAAATATACAATAGAAAGATACACTGATGAGCCAAAAATTGAAAACACACATAGTAATGCCTACTATGTAACAGTTATGCATTTCAGTAATATGTTAACTGTTGGGCTGATGCATTAGAATGCATCAGATATAGGCAGGCAAAAATACATGAGTGACTGCAATGGGCATACAGACTTCAGAATGGAACTGGAGCAAAAAAAGGAGGTGTTAAAGGTAAATATGCTGGTAATCTTCTGGTACCAGATACCTAGTCTAGTACTGCTAGTTTTTGAAAACTGGTATTATTATTAATTTTATTATTATTGTTGTTGTTGTTGTTGACCTAATAAAGACTACAAAAAAGAATAAAGAATAAAATATATTTCATCTTTTAACAATAACTGACTTATCTATGGGCACTGTCACCTCAGGCGGGGTGGTCCGGGTCCTTTCTGTGCAGAGTTTGCATGTTCTCCCCGTGTATGCGTGGGTTTCCTCCGGGAGCTCCGGTTTCTCCCAAAGTCCAAAGACATGCAGTCAGGTTAACTGGAGACACTGAACTGCCATATAGGTGAATGGGTGTGTGGGTGGGTGTGGGTGGGTGTGTGGGTGTGGGTGTGGGTGTGTGTGGGTGTGTGTGTGTGTGTGTGTGTGTGTGTGTCTGCCCTGCGATGGACTGGCACCCTGTTAAGAAAGTGAGTGAGTGACTTATCTATCTGTAAAATGTTAAAACATGGAAAACACTAAGTGCAGAGTAATAGTACTGCAGAGATAAAACAAAAGTCTAGTCTTAAGACTGAAACATGCATATTGTTGACATGTTGTATATCATTAATTGTACCATTAATTTTATTTCTCTATTCCTAAAGAAATACTAAGCCTTATATTATTTTAACACCCAGAAAGAGTCCTTTGCATAAAAACAGAGGGGACCCCAGAGATGCCCAATGGGCTAAGGCAAGCAAGAAAAGCAGCACAGACCGGCTGAAACGTCTACCTTGTTGCATGAGAGCCCCAACTCCGAACCAGAAACTATTTAGCAGTGTAAAGTTATTCTCCACCATGTCAGACTCAGGGTTACAGGGGTGGGGGTTATACCACTCATATGGGCTGAACCTGATACAGGGAAGAAGAGATAGAAAAAGATTAGACAGATAATATAAATATAATGTACTGTACATAAAAGTGTACACTGTACATTTGAGTTGAACACACAACTTTAAATAAAACATGCTCTTGTAATTTATTGGTTCTCAGTCCTAGTCCTGTAGAACCCTGGAAGCATTTGTATTTACACCCCAAACTTACCCCATAACACAGTCAAGTTAACTCTTAGCTCATGTTCTTGACATGAGGGTTCCAAACTGTGCAGAATTGGGTAGGAACCGCTGCTCATACACTTACTCTCACTCACTCACTCATTTTCTTAAACGCAAGGCACACAGTAACACCCTGGACGGGGCGCCAGTCCATCGCAGGGCAGACACACATACGCACACCCATTCACCTACAGGGCAATTCAGTGTCTCCAATTAACCTGACTGCATGTTTTTGGACTGTGGGAGGGAAGTGGAGCTCCACGCAGACACGGGGAGAACATGCAAACTCCTCACAGAAAGGACCCGGACCGCCCCGCCTGGGGATCAAACCCATGACCTTCTTGCTGTGAGGCGTTAGTGCCCGCCACTGCTCATACAGGGAATCCTTATGTGTTACAAGGCCAATAAAAATGCTTTTTTCAGTTAACAGTAAAACATTTATGGAGCTTAACAAATATGTTGCAAATGTACTGTATTTATATTTATAATTTACACAGCTGACCCTATTTAAAAATCTCATAAAATTGATTATAATGCACTATATTATTATTATTTCAATACAATTGATAATTGATTATAATGCAATTTAAATTTTTTTGGAATTTTGTGAATATATTTTTGAATGAACAGTATAAATGAGGTAAAGCCTGAAAACAAAAGTCAGAATCTAAATTTTGCATATTTAAAGCTTTTCATAAAACAGTGGGTGAGTGAAATATAATAAAATATGTATTTATTTCAGAAAAACAGTCAGTTTTCTAATATAATTTAATTCATATAATATATTTAATATAATTCAACTGTTTAGTGTTAGTGCATTACACCGGTCTCAATGAAGTACACTTCTCACCTGTTCTCAGTCCCTAGAGTTTTAGCATTGCTTTTCCTATTCATGTTTTATCATAGTTGAGTATATGCATCTGTTTGGAGTTTCTGATCCTTTTGTTTTCCCTAATTAAACTTTTTTCTATTTTGCAGAACAGTGTGAAGTATCAGTGCATCATCTGAGCCTGTACTAAGCAGTTTACATGTTTTGAATGCCACAGTGTTTTTGATTATTGCCTGTTTGTGTGTACTTTCCACCGTACATAAATCTGCATGTGCATCTTAAAGAGCTCCAGTGATTTTTGGTGTTTGCCAACTTTTTTCTATATGGTATTTTTATTTTATGGTATTTGAGAGTTTTATTCCAAAAGTAGAAATCACTTACCCATCAAACCTTAAAAATCTCAATTTAGGTTCTTTGCATATTCTGAACCAACTTAGGTGACAGTTGTGACAATTTAAATATCATAAAGCCAGTAACACTAAAAGTCACACAACTTTAACCACATTACTTTTGGGTACCATTAAAACACCACCCATAAGTTCTGCAGTTAATAAACGCATTTTCTCATTCTTAATATTTTAATAAGTCTGATTTTAGAAACATTGTTGTATATATAATACTATATTTGTAATCATATGAAATTGTATAACTGTAATTGTAATTATATGAAATTTTATTACTGTAATCATAATTATATGAAATTTTATAACTGTAATTGTAATTATACAATTATAAAATATTTTGTCATTTTGTACTGTTAAGTCCAACAATGTTAAAAAATGTCCTTTTCCTATTGCATTGCATCTGACCCACACGCAGTCCTTAGTGGAACCCTTTTTCACCTATGCACTCTGCACAGGCGCCTCTCTATCTGCCAATCAGATATATATATAAGGAACACAGCGTTTGAAGACCCCACCCATATAGTCCGGTCATCCCGCCCCAGCAGAACCATGTCTGTTGCTGGCACTGGCAATTATGCCTGCTAGATGGTGCCCAGCCGACCGGTGGCAAACCGAGGAGTTCAGAATCTTGGCGCTGGTGTGCTAGCAGAATATCCCACTGTACCACCTGGGCGCCAAATCACTTGGAATTTAATTTACAAATATATATTTAATGTGAAATTAATAAATCGACACTTAGTAATACTAATTTAATGAAACATTGGTACTAATATTAATTAAAAAGTAACAATTCAATAAATTTTAAATAATTAAAAAATTAAAAATATAAATTCATTTTTCCTCTCCAATTCTCTCCCACTGGAATCGTGGCACTAGTACTTCCCCACCACTATCTGATCACATGCCCCCTCCAACAAGCAAGCACATAGTCACCAGCCATATCTTTTTATCTAAACATAATAACTCTCAGAAAAAGTTCTACCATGTTCATATCAAGTTTAACCTATTTTTTCATGTGTTTGTACATTTTCTGTATTACCAACCATCTTTTTATTAATTAGCATTTACTTGTGTAATAACTGGTATTTTTGGTTGTAGAAAGCTATACATGAATTTTACATTACAAAGTATTCTTCTACATCAAACTCTATATGTTACCTGGCTATGACAAACAGCACACAACTGACACCCAAGTAAGCCAGCAGAATATACATCCAGATATCAGGGGAGAGGGGATTGAGAAAAGAAAAGACACCAGGATTGGTGCCATTGGGCTTGCGGTAAAGGATGCTGATGCCGAGAGTCATAAAGGGCTTTGAGAAATCGATGACCTTCTCCCTCACATATGTTATGGCTAAAGGTGCCACTGCCAGGTCTGCTTTCTGTAAAAAAACAGCAACAAAGAGAGAAAAGCACTAAGTAAAACATCTTTATTCTTTAGAAAATATATTAATAATTTATTTTTAATGATCTGTGATGATAGGTATTCACCACTTAATATGCAGCAATTGCATGATTCAATCTTTCCAACATATACCAAAACCTTAAAGGAATGTTTCCAACACCTTGTAGAATCTATGCTACAAAAACGTAGATGCTGAAATTACTTGGGTTAAGAACTACCAGAATATTATGAAAACCTGAAGGTGGTAAATTGTTAACTTTGCAGACGTAATCTTGAACAACCATGATCAGAGATCATTTAACACTTAGTGAAGCTGAACTGGAAAAAAATAATCTACAGCAGAACTCACAGCTGTGTTTAATAGCAAAGAGCATTTCCACATTCACAATTCAAGAGGAACTCAAGGGATTAAGACTAAACAGGTGTGTGCGTGAAGGAAAACCACTTTTAGTGAAGATAATAAAAAAGGATTTAATTTGCTTGGGAGTGTAAAGATTGGTCTCTGGAGCAATGGAAAAGGTCAGGTGGTAAGATGTACCATACTCCAAAGTGTCACTTCAGGGTAAGAAGAGAAGTGCATAAAGCAATTTACTTATTATGCATAGTGCCCACTGTAGAAGCAGTGATGTTGACCAGGGGTTGCTTCAATCAGTCAGGTCTAGGCTCAACAAAACTTGTTGGCAATACAATGTCAGTAAAATTTCAATAAAAGTCAGCTGACTAGCTGAATATACTGAATGATGTCAAACCATAAATGGATGGCAGTGGCAGATTCCAGAACAACAATGCCAAAATTCATCAGACACAGACTGTGAAAGAGTGGTTCAAGTGGCATGAGGATTCACAAATGAATTGGCCACCACATGGGGTTACGGTCACAACTGAAAAGTACAGTGGTACCTTAAAACTCAACGTCTGTTGGTTCTGGAACATTAAGTTTCAAGGTATTTTTTCCCATAAATTTAGTATTTTATATTATAATATAAAAAAAACACTGAAATACAATTGAAAAACAGTTAAAACCAATAAAAACTACAATAATACCTGCACTGTACCTTTACTTCTTTATTGTTTCCTTATGCTTCTTAATCGTAGAGATCTTTCAATACCGTATTTCTTAGTGAGTTCATTAAGGACGCATTCACATGGGAAGCAGCAAAACTGCTTTTGTTGTTTGTTTTTATATGGAGTGTGGCGCTCAGCGCACACTTTCGCCGCATTAAGCTTGTGATTTTTGTGCTTATCCCAGTGCTCAAAGCTCAAAACACTTCTCACTTTGTTTATATTGCTCACCTCTATGTGAGTCAAACAAGTTCTCGCACGCATGTCAAGTTTAAAGAAAACGTTGAGTTTAAGGGTACAAATTTCTCGACGAAGGGCATCAAGTTTCAAAGATTTTAAGTTTAGGAGATGTTGAGTTACCACTGTATTTGTAATTTGCTAGAGTAAACTACACAGAATAGGTTGAATCTCCCACTGTCAATTCTTTGACCAAGTGGTTTACTGGAAGCGATTCCTGAAATCATGTTTTCTGGAAAGTCTTCCCAAACAAGTGGAAGCTTTTATGCCAGCAAAAGTCGCACCAACTCTATATTAATGCCCTAATGAAGCACACAAAATGTAATGTTAGGGCGTCTACATTCATTTAACCATATAAAGTATCTGTGCATTCAGTATGCCATTCACATTTATTTAATGTGTAACTGGTATAAATTACAAAAACATGTCTTAATCTTGTTTGCATAGTGTGCCATGAAGTACCCAGTATATTTTTTTATAGTAGCTTTTTCCACCAGATACGGATCAAAAAATAAAGTGGATAATGCTGTTCTAAACTTTATTTAGAAATGCAGCCATGTCTTCCATTAATCTACATGCCACATTTTATGACGAGAATGTACTAAATGCACTAAAATGCCACAACTTTGAAGTAATATTGGTCAGTAATGTACATTTGTAACCTCCGGACAAAGACTTACATGGTCTATGAGTTCTCGGACTATGCCATTCCACTGGCCCGTGCTCTCTTCTAGTGCCCCATACTTTTCATCCTCCACCAAATGAATTTCGTAACGAAAGCCGAGAATAGCTGCAAGCTCACGCAACAAATCCACACAGTAGCCCTCAAAGCGGTCATTGCCACCGAGAGGTTTATCTGACTTCTTGAACATGATGTAGGGTTCTTCCTGCACATATACAAAAAAAGAAAAGAAATCCTGATGGGAACAAAAATTTCAAAATTATCACCACCCTGTAATTCTATGGAGTATGAGGAAACATCTGGAGATTGAATAGGACATGTAAGTGTGTGGGTGTGTCTACACTGTGATGTGTTTTCTCTAGATGCTGTTGCATCTTTAACTTGAAGTGCTGTCAGAGAGATCAAAGGTCACAGGCATTTAATATTGGTTTCTCAGCCCTTTATGCACAGATATTTCTCCAGATTCTTCTAATCTTTTAATCAAATATGAACTGTAGATGGAGAAATACCTAAAATGCTTGCAATTGTTTATAGAAAAACATTCTTAATCTGTTGGTCTATTCTCTAACACAGACTGTTACTGTTAAACCTAAACAGGTGAGCCTTGTACCAATGCTTTCTTTAATACTTAATAATTAAACAGTATTATTAATTGGAAGGGTTTTTAAAAATGTAAGTTTTCATAATTGTAATTTGTTTTTGTCCCAACATTTTTGGAATGTGTCGCATGAATCAAATTAGGAATCAGTGCATATTTACAAAAGGTAAAACATTAACCCTTTGATGCACAACCTGGGTCAAGTGACCCAACTGAGTTTTTATTTTCTATATCTTTGCAATAAATTAATTTCGTCATTCAAGCTTCCATGAATTTTTCAATTAACTTGTTTTTGATTATCACAAATCCTTATTTCAGTTTTATATTTTTTGCTTTTTTAATAAAAATCATTTTTGTATCACTACCCTTCTAATGCACAACATGGGTCAAAAATGACCCTTATGTACTTACTATGGAATTTAACAGAAACTACTGACATTTGTAAGTGTTTGTAGTCAAAAACATATTTACTGATCTTTTGAAAGACAACCAAAGATTAGGCTCTTGAATCTTGAATATGTCCAATACTATTTGCTTGCTAGCTGTTTACATATTCTAGTATAGATAGCTTTTATTAGCTAAGACAGCAAATACATGAATAACTGACAAATGTGCATATGAAAATATTCTTGAATGGATGAATATGGGTCATTTTTGACCCATGTTGTGCATTAGAAGGGGTTTGCTTAGCTTGTGCATCAAAGGGTTAAATATGTTTTCTTTGTGCTACTTTTTGTGAGGAATAAAGCAAAAGAGAGGATGTGAAACTTCTTACAGTCTGTGCCTGGAAACATGGATTGATCACAGGTCCTCAGGATCCATGACTCTCCGGGCCATTGATTGTAAATGCCTGTAGTTTATTTTACTTATTTACTATTTCATTTCTAACCATGCTTATTTATTAGGATTTTAATGTCATGTTTTACACACTTTGGTTACATTCATGACAGGACATGTAGATACTGGTTAAACAAGGTTTATCAGTTCACAAGTTTAGTGTCAAACAATTCCTCACTGGCATGTCTTTGGACTGTGGGAGGAAACCGAAGCTCCCAAAGAAAACCCACGCAGACAAAGGGAGAACATGCAAACTCCACACAGAAAGGACCCGGACCACCCCCACCTGGGATTGAACCCAGGACCTTCTTGCTGTGAGGCAACAGTGCTACCCACTGATCCACGGTGCCGCACCTAACACTAATTTTATTTGTATTACTATGAAACTGTTCATATTGTAACTGTTCATACTGTTCAAACTGAACATATACGTTCTGATGATAACATCTGTATAGTATACATACATATACATTATTACTATTTCTTTATTGTAAAAATACATTTACATATACATCTAGCATTAGGGTTTGCATTTATGAGCAGTAAAAAGCTTTTGTGGGTATGGCTATTAAAAGAAATGTGTTTACAGAGGATGTTTTTTAGTCCCTAACTTCCTCTTTATCACAATGTTTTTACTAGTGTGACTTTTTACTTTAGATATATTTACATTATTTTAGTAGAAACAATACTAAACATAGTTCCATCAGTATTGACATTTTATTTGGTGTGTGTGTGTGTGTGTGTGTGTGTGTGTGTGTGTGTGTGTGTTTTACCAGAATAGTGGCAACTCTTAGTGACTTGTTGGATAAGGAGTTTGTAACATTGGTCACTTTAGTCTTGTGATTCTCTGTAATGTTTAGACCATTCACGGGTTCCCATGTGCCAATCTATAGGTAAAAAATAATAAAATAAAAAATAAAGTATAATAAGTGAATTCAGTTAACATATAGACATGATATAAAATATCAGATCACATAAAATGTAAAACATTTACAAACCTTTTCCAGTCCATCCTCCCTAAGACTGACTACATCAAGATCAAATTCCGTTCTCAAGCCATTTGTTTTGTTGAAGAGAACTCGCCCTGTCAGACCATCCCACGAAGCCTTTAAAAAACACCATGTTGAGACATCATTCTTGTGTACATTAATCAACAAATTACGAGCCACATTTATTATTTCATTATTAATTTCACACCAGCTTATATCAAAGTCATTACTAAGTGAACTCATCCCACCTCGGCCCCATCATTTCTAATGCCTATGCTTCACTAATCTCTTCAGTTGGTTTATACACCATTTAGGCAATATGGCCAAAAGCCCTGCTGATAACATACAACCCCTCTGCTCATATTTTTCTTGCCACCTAACACCATCCAAAAACAATAATGATATCAAGAACAAGGAATTGTTTGCATTAAAGCTTGCTCTTGAGACACACAGGCACTGGTAAGGGAGAGCCAAGCATCAATTTCTTGTCTGGGCTGACCACAAGAACTTCGCATACATTCAGGATTCTAAGCATCTGAAGCGCCTTGGTGAAAGGCTTTTAGCAATTACTACAACTGCCACCGAAAACTGGAAAAAGCACCAGTGACCCTCTTTTAGTCCAGGGCCACTAGTCTGATTATCCAAAGACATTCCTATTTTATTGGAGTCTAATAAACTTGGTTTCCAAATATGGGACCTTTTGAGATCCTTATTAAGTTTAATCAAAAAGGTCACCTACAAAGTGCAACTCCCCCAGTCTATGTGGATTAAGCCTCTGTTTATGTAGTGAGCCTCAAGGCAGTACTTTGTAGCCTCTTTAACCCTCTCTGTGTTCAAACCTCTAGCACCTTGACTGGTTTCTGGCTCACTCAATGTGCCATGAATAGGTACAATCTAATATCTAGTTGACTAGCAGGGCAAGATCACAACATCAGAAGCCGATCCTAGAGGGGTGCCACTGTAACAACTCAATCTCCTTCAACTCACTGAACAACCCATTGTAGTACCAAATGGACTACACATCTTATGGGATACACCACTCATTAGTGCTAATGTGCCCTAGCTGAGTCTTTGTTTGGCACTCAAGCCAGCTGGTAAGATAGACAGCCAGTGTTGCATTACCTTACTTTTTTTTGAAGAGCTTAGTCCCGAAAAATATATTGGATATATGAATGGCAATGGGTTAACGCATCAGTATCACAGAATGAGAAATAAAACATTTGAGAAAAAAAATTGTGTGTGTGTATCTGTCTGTCTGCCTGCATACCTCTTTAATGACACTTATAAACCTTCCTCCGAGGCGCCAGGGTTTGTGTCGGTTGCACTGTAGAGAGCTGACAGTGATTTGCTGGGCTTGCTGCACGGCTACTGCTACAACGTGCACAGCATCATACATCAGCGCTGCATCTGTCTGTACACACATACACACACACACACACACACACATAGTAGCTTAAGTGTTTTTTACAGAACAAGGACAAAGTGAGGGAGCTTTAGGCTAACTTTATCCTGACAGGCACCACCCCAGTCAGAACTATTTTTTTCAATCATATATTTTCATTTCGTTACAATCTTCGCCCAGCAATGACCCTCATGCCAAACCCCTACAACTGTAACTCTGTTTTTAATAAAAAAGAAACTTTAGTGTTATAACCAATTTTAACACAAAATATTCATATGCCATCAAAGAACAATTCAACTGCATTTTTCAACACTGTTGCACACCTCAAGAGGTGTTTAAGGAAAGGGACAAAATAACATCTAAAACACTTTATTGACTGGGCAAGCAACCAGATGTTTTCTTACCAATGAAGGTTTATTAAATGTGAAATGCACATTTTTTAAGTATGTGAAAAGACATGTAAATTATAGTTACAGGGTAAGCTAGTGAAGATTAGCTGCCACTAGCTAACACAAGTTTATAAGGTAAACAACCAAAACATTAAAAATTATAAATAGTACGCAATAAATTCACCAACATTAAGTTTCCATGCGGATGTGAGATTAAACTCGTAAAAGCAATTAAATTGCACACTTTCTGTTTGCACTGACAACTGGAACCTGTCTGCTCTGCAGTTTGTTTTTCAATTAAATTGCACAGATTGTAGGTCACACTAAAGGTGGAAATACATTTGAAAGTATTTATCTAGGTTTCATTTTTTATATACAGTGTATCACAAAAGTGAGTACACCCCTCACATTTCTGCAAATATTTTATTATATCTTTTCATGGGACAACACTATAGAAATAAAACTTGGATATAACTTAGAGTAGTCAGTGTACAGCTTGTATAGCAGTGTAGATTAACTGTCTTCTGAAAATAACTCAACACACAGCCATTTATGTCTAAATAGCTGGCAACATAAGTGAGTACACCCCACAGTGAACATGTCCAAATTGTGCCCAAAGTGTCAATATTTTGTGTGACCACCATTATTATCCAGCACTGCCTTAACCCTCCTGGGCATGGAATTCACCAGAGCTGCACAGGTTGCTACTGGAATCCTCTTCCACTCCTCCATGATGAAATCACGGAGCTGGTGGATGTTAGACTCCTTGAACTCCTCCACCTTCCACTTGAGGATGCGCCACAGGTGCTCAATTGGGTTTAGTCCATCACCTTTACCTTCAGCTTCCTCAGCAAGGCAGTTGTCATCTTGGAGGTTGTGTTTGGGGTCGTTATCCTGTTGGAAAACTGCCATGAGGCCCAGTTTTCGAAGGGAGGGGATCATGCTCTGTTTCAGAATGTCACAGTACATGTTGGAATTCATGTTTCCCTCAATGAACTGCAGCTCCCCAGTGCCGGCAACACTCATGCAGCTTAAGACCATGATGCTACCACCACCATGCTTGACTGTAGGCAAGATACAGTTGTCTTGGTACTTCTCACCAGGGCGCCGCCACACATGCTGGACACCATCTGAGCCAAACAAGTTTATCTTGGTCTCGTCAGACCACAGGGCATTCCAGTAATCCATGTTCTTGGACTGCTTGTTTTCAGCAAACTGTTTGCGGGCTTTCTTGTGCGTCAGCTTCCTTCTGGGATGACGACCATGCAGACCGAGTTGATGCAGTGTGCGGCGTATGGTCTGAGCACTGACAGGCTGACCTCCCACATCTTCAACCTCTGCAGCAATGCTGGCAGCACTCATGTGTCTATTTTTTAAAGCCAACCTCTGGATATGACGCCGAACACGTGGACTCAACTTCTTTGGTCGACCCTGGCGAAGCCTGTTCCGAGTGGAACCTGTCCTGGAAAACCGCTGTATGACCTTGGGAGGGACAACGACACATTTGGGCACAATTTGGACATGTTCACTGTGGGGTGTACTCACTTATGTTGCCAGCTATTTAGACATTAATTAATGGCTGTGTGTTGAGTTATTTTCAGAAGACAGTAAATCTACACTGCTATACAAGCTGTACACTGACTACTCTAAGTTATATCCAAGTTTCATGTCTATAGTGTTGTCCCATGAAAAGATATAATTAAATATTTGCAGAAATGTGAGGGGTGTACTCACTTTTGTGATACACTGTATATCACAAAAACTTGGCATTTTAACAGGGGTGTGTAGACTTTTTATAATCCCTGTATATGAAATTGTAATGGGCAGATCGCATCTTGTCACTGAAGTGCCAAGTGTAGCCCCAAACCTGCAAGATGCTTAACCACAAGACTGTGGCTTGAAAAACACAAACAAATGTGAAAGGCAGAAGGACATGATTCTGCAACCAAGCTATGCTGCCGATCTTCACAGCTAGAGGTAGACTTGTTACGTTAAATACATCATCAAAAGATTTAAGCAGTGCTGTTCAGTTGGTCAATGGTGGTAGGAGCTTAATTATTTCAATTAATGTCCACAAACAGAGGACTAAGGTCTGTTTGTGCCTCTGTTCGGCAGGACTATCTTTTCTTTTTGTTGCTGCTCTCTGTACGTCTCTCTCTGTTGTCAAATGTTTTTTCCTCTTCTTACATGCTGCACATGATAGACATTACAGAGACAGTTCAATCACTGGACACTGATGGATAGGTTAAAACTTGCAGTAACAGAGCTTCACTAGGTCAATGCACCAGCTCTGGTTTCCACAGCAACCTTTCATCTCTGGTAGCAATCACTGTAGATATGATTGTACAGGACTGAGACATGACAAGAGAAAATAAGCTTAACTGTAACCATCCAAGATGAGTAGTCATGGTAAAGGTCTGCTTTTTAATACATAGAAGAGTCAAAGAAAATTAATTATTACATTATGATACAGTACAGTATGACAACAGTACTACTACGCATAGTCAAAAATATTTGCACTATTCATTATAGTGTAAAATTTGAATGAAGCTTAAAACACTTAGTTGCTGCTTTTATTTATTTAGTAAAAATGATCTCTTCTGGTTTGCAACAGTTAATACAAGGTTTAAAACCACATTTATTAATTTCAAGGCAAAGCAATTGCACACAATCATACAATTTCCATGCACCATTTTAAAATTAACTGCAATAGTGTAAAATCATACATGAACTGGAGCAGTGGAATGCCTTCCACATTACCTATTTTTTATACAAGCTGTACATTTTTGGGTAAGGGTTAATGGTATAGGGCTCTTTATGATTGTCTGGGCTATTAGTTCCATTAAAGGGCAATTGTAGCGATTGGGCGTGACAATAGGGGGCAGACACACATGCAGAGATTTTTAACAAAACATTTATTAATAACTAAAGACAAGACAAGGGTACACAAGACAAGACACACTAACACATGACCTAAGCTAATTGCTAATCTAAATGCTAATGCTAATTGCTAAGCTAATGCTAATCTAAACACAAGAAACCTGACTAAACTATCCTGGACCCTAAGCTAAGCTAACACGAAACATGAACAACACTAAAACACTTCACTTGACTTCTGAGCATTAACAAACAAGAGCATGAGATAACTAACAAAAGCATGAACTAACAAGAGCATGAACAAGACAAGAGCATAAACTAGACATAAATAATAAAGAGCATACCAAACCAAAATAACATGAGCTAGGAACCAAAATAGTCTCCAATGAATGACCCACAGCTGCTTCCTTAATTCCTCTTAGCATTAAACAAATTTTAAATATAAAGGTATGTGATGTGTATATACAGTGTATCACAAAAGTGAGTACACCCCTCACATTTCTGCAGATATTTAAGTATATCTTTTCATGGGACAACACTGACAAAATGACACTTTGACACAATGAAAAGTAGTCTGTGTGCAGCTTATATAACAGTGTAAATTTATTCTTCCCTCAAAATAACTCAATATACAGCCATTAATGTCTAAACCACCGGCAACAAAAGTGAGTACACCCCTAAGAGACTACACCCCTAAATGTCCAAATTGAGCACTGCTTGTCATTTTCCCTCCAAAATGTCATGTGATTTGTTAGTGTTACTAGGTCTCAGGTGTGCATAGGGAGCAGGTGTGTTCAATTTAGTAGTACAGCTCTCACACTCTCTCATACTGGTCACTGAAAGTTCCAACATGGCACCTCATGGCAAAGAACTCTCTGAGGATCTTAAAAGACGAATTGTTGCGCTACATGAAGATGGCCAAGGCTACAAGAAGATGCCAACACCCTGAAACTGAGCTGCAGCACAGTGGCCAAGATCATCCAGCGTTTTAAAAGAGCAGGGTCCACTCAGAACAGACCTCGCGTCGGTCGTCCAAAGAAGCTGAGTGCCCGTGCTCAGCGTCACATCCAACTGCTGTCTTTGAAAGATAGGCGCAGGAGTGCTGTCAGCATTGCTGCAGAGATTGAAAAGGTGGGGGGTCAGCCTGTCAGTGCTCAGACCATACGCCGCACACTACATCAAATTGGTCTGCATGGCTGTCACCCCAGAAGGAAGCCTCTTCTGAAGTCTCTACACAAGAAAGCCTGCAAACAGTTTGCTGAAGACATGTCAACAAAGGACATGGATTACTGGAACCATGTCCTATGGTCTGATGAGACCAAGATTAATTTGTTTGGTTCAGATGGTCTCGAGCATGTGTGGCGGCAATCAGGTGAGGAGTACAAAGATAAGTGTGTCATGCCTACAGTCAAGCATGGTGGTGGGAATGCCATGGTCTGGGGCTGCATGAGTGCAGCAGGTGTTGGGGAGTTACATTTCATTGAGGGACACATGAACTCCAATATGTACTGTGAAATACTGAAGCAGAGCATGATCCCCTCCCTCCGGAAACTGGGTCGCAGGGCAGTGTTCCAGCATGATAATGACCCCAAACACACCTCTAAGACGACCACTGCTTTATTGAAGAGGCTGAGGGTAAAGGTGATGGACTGGCCAAGCATGTCTCCAGACCTAAACCCAATAGAACATCTTTGGGGCATCCTCAAGCGGAAGGTGGAGGAGCGCAAAGTCTCGAATATCCGCCAGCTCCGTGATGTCGTCATGGAGGAGTGGAAAAGCATTCCAGTGGCAACCTGTGAAGCTCTGGTAAACTCCATGCCCAGGAGAGTTAAGGCAGTTCTGGGAAATAATGGTGGCCACACAAAATATTGACACTTCAGGAACTTTCACTAAGGGGTGTACTCACTTTTGTTGCCGGTGGTTTAGACATTAATGGCTGTATATTGAGTTATTTTGAGGGAAGAATAAATTTACACTGTTATATAAGCTGCACACAGACTACTTTTCATTGTGTCAAAGTGTCATTTTGTCAGTGTTGTCCCATGAAAAGATATACTTAAATATCTGCAGAAATGTGAGGGGTGTACTCACTTTTGTGATACACTGTATATATATATATATATATATATATATAAAAGAAATAGCAGCATGGATTTAAAATTAAAGGTATATGAATATACAACAGAAGAAAAATATTATAAAGTGCAATAGTGAAAAAGTGGCATGTGGAGTTAAAAATTGTTCATATATATTTACCGAGGTAGATAAATGAGTGCACAGAAGGGCATGGTCTCTCAAGAAGGGTGGTATGCTCAAGAGATGTGCGGATCAACTGACTCTTGTCCTAACAGACATATTTAACATCTCCCTGAGTCAAGCTGTTGTTCCATCATGTTTCAAAACCTCAGCTATTATCCCAGTTCCAAAAAAATCCACAGTAACTAGTCTAAATGACTTTCGACCAGTAGCACTCACCCCCATAATAATGAAGTGTTTTGAAAGACTAGTCAAGAACCATATAACATCTGTCCTACCTCCATCACTTGATCCTTTTCAGTTTGCCTACCGCCCTTGCCGGTCTACTGATGACGCAATTTCAACTGCTCTTCATCTAAGCCTGGAGCACCTGGAGAAAAGGAACTCACATGTACGGATGCTGTTTGTCGACTTCAGTTCGGCTTTTAACACAATAATCCCCCAGCATCTGTCCAGCAAACTGGTCACACTGGGACTAAACACCACACTGTGCAATTGGATTCTGGATTTTCTCACAGACAGACATCAGTTTGTGCATGTAGGCAACAACACATCAACCACGGTCTCACTGTCTACAGGATCTCCACAAGGATGTGTGCTGAGCCCTCTACTGTTTACTCTGATGACCCATGACTGTTGTGCTAAGTCCAACACAAATCACATAATAAAGTATGCAGATGACACAACAGTTGTGGGACTCATTCTGGACAACAACGAGACTGCATACAGAAAGGAGGTGAGACTCTTTGTGGAATGGTGCAGCAATAACAACCTGGTCCTGAATGTTGATAAAACCAAAGAGATGGTGATTGACTTCAGGAAAAAACAGCCCATTCACACCCCGACCTACATCAATGGCACGCCGGTTGAAATTGTCCAGAACACGAAGTTCTTAGGGGTTCACGTTACGGACAACCTGACCTGGTCCTTGCACACCTCCTCTCTGGTCAAAAAGGCTCACCAGCGATTGCATTTCTTACGCCGATTGAGGAGGGCCCATCTCAGTCCACCCATCCTCACCACTTTCTACAGAGGCACAATAGAGAGTGTTTTAACCAGCAGCATCTCTCTCTGGTATGAGAGTTGTAACATCTCAGAAAAAAAGGCCCTCAGGAGAGTGGTTAGGACAGCAGAAAAGACCATAGGGGTCAGACTTCCACCTATTGAGGATCTGGCTCAAAAGCACCTCTTGTCAAAAGCCAGGAGCATCATTAGTGACTCCACTCACCCCTGTCACAGACTGTTCACCCTTCTGCCCTCGGGTAAAAGGTACAGTAGTCTACGCTGCAACACGGACCGGTTCAGAAGAAGTTTCTACCCAACTGCCATCAGACTTCTGAACAGAACAAATTAACCCAAATCTGATAAATATTTTCATCCATGGGTATAACATGTGCAATATCCTTAAATCTTAACAAGCAGTAACAAAATGTGCAATAACAAAATGTGCAATAATTATCATTATGTATAACCACTGTGAATTTTTCTGCATGTGCAATACTTTAACTACAATGTGCAATTTTCGTAATGTCAGTATTATTATTAGTAGTATTATTTAACTTTACTATTCTATTACTATTCTATATATATTTCTTATTTTTTAAACCTGTGGTGTTTTTAACGTGAACCAATGCACGTAATCTCGTTTTTTCTGTACACTTCGGTGTACAGTAAAATGACAATAAAGTAAATCTTGAATCTTGAATCTTGAATCTTGAAAAATGGTGTCCAGTATTGAACCTAGAAATAGTTCAGCAGCATATAGCCTCTAGAGATACTGTATTTGTTTGAGATATTTAGTGTGTTACAATAATCCAATTACTGGGTAAACATGCATTTTAGTTATCTGATTTAGGGAAATCAATTTAGGGAAATCAATCTAAAGACAGTAATGTGATAACTCAGGATAAGATGTTTTTATTTCTACTGTTATTACTCTTTCTACTGTTAGTAGTCTTTCTACTATTACGACTTTTTGTACTCTGCAACTACTCTTGTTAGCTCAGCCAGCTAGTCCCTTACCACACAACCCCCCCTCTAGGGGCCAATCGTCCTGATGGCCCACTCCATAACAATAAGAATCACTCATTGCCAATTTTATAGTCACAAAGATGTTGAGGCAAACATTTGCCAGGGTCAGCCGACTGCTCTCATGACTCAGGAGTCAGAGTTATGGTTACCAGTCTTCTTTAGTTTGCGTCGGTGTGGCACAAGATGGATACATTGTACAACTTCTATTCTATGCCGCACCTGGACACAGTATACTACCTACGAGAGCTGTGCTAACACTTAGCAGGGGCGTTACAAAGTGTTTTGAAGTTGGGGATTGAGCCCCTTGTGGGTTATAAAGCGGCCCTCAGCTGAAACAACCCTTCTCGACACCTCACCTTATATTACATTACTGTGACAGTATACAGTCTGAGTAATTGAGGGTTAAGGACCTTGCTCAAGGGCCCAACAGCAGCAACCTGGCAGTGGTGGGGCTTGGATTACTAGTCCAATACCTTAACCACTAGGCTACAACTGCCCTGATAGTACAGCGCTGATGCCCTGGTTGCTGGCAATAGTATCTATGACAAAATGTTCATTGCACTGCAAAAGAGCCAGTATGGGCACAGTGACAAGTGCTGTGCATTAACTCAAAGGATATGCCCTTCACTGTGAGCTCTGCAGTCGGCATGGGCCAGTGCTGCATGATGTCCACCTTTGCTGGAAGAGTGGCTACTCCTCCACTCACAATGTGTCCTTGTGAATGAAATCTCATGGTGCAACAACTTGCACTTTTCAGGGTGCAATTTGAGGTGTGCTGAGCAAAATGCAGCAAATGCTTGCTGTAATGTTTACAGGGTTTCATTAAAAACAGGTGTGTGCACCAACAAGTTATCTAGGTACACAATGCAATAGCTTTGAGGGACCCCACAAGTACTTGCTCTGTTAACTGGGTAACTGGCAGGGGTGTTGCAGAGTCCGAATGGCATAACCATAAACTTCCACAGTCCCTCCCTGATGGTAAATGCCATTTTCCCAAAATACCCACTGGTGCTATAGGTTTAGCTCCTCCAGCAAATAGGGTATTACCAAGTAAAAGCCGCAGTGTTGACCAATCTGTGGAGGTTCCCCCACCCGAGCCTGGCGCTGCACGTTTAGTTCCTCCCAGCCGACCAGTTTGGTGCCATCAAGCTGCTGCTGTGCTCTGCCATCACCACCAGGAGCACCTCAACCTCGAGGCTGATGATGTTGCGAACAAGGTCCATGGCGGCATGCGTGGCTGTTAAAAAGTCAAGTCCCAGAATACACTCACCTGGAGCTTCCTCCTGTCTGCACTTTAGGCCACCTCCCAAACATGGGGACAGTCTCGTCGGAAATTAATTGCCTTGTACCAGCCACTTGCAATTCTCACTGTGCTGCTCTTGCAGGAGCCGCTGCTGTATCACCACTAGTGGCTATTTTCCATTTTCAGGGCTCCAAGATCATCATGTTGTACCGCTGACACATCCAGCAGCGCGCAAAGTGCTTCATTCTCCAGTGCCAGGCCGAGCTGCACTACCATTGCCTCAGCCATCTGGCCGCAGTGCCGTGCCACTAGCTAAAGCTGCACGTTGTAAGATTCCCACGCACTGTATGCAGCCAGCGCCAGATGTGCACCATCCCAGCGTGCTTTTATTTTTGGCAGACATCGTTTAGTAGCTGGTCGCTGTTCATTAATTTCATTTTAATAATAAGATGATATATCACGTCCTGTCATATTTTGTTAAACTGTATTAATGACAATAGTGGAACAGCATGATTTGGTCCAGTGGGAGTCTCACTAATAGTAATTAAAAAATCTGTATTCTGAATAGCCCAATTACTGAGCTGAAATCTAGGCTTTTCATTTATCCAAAATCTGTATTTGGCCTCAATCAGATTTAGATAATAAAGTATGCTGTTTATTTACCAAACGTACTCAAGTGCAGTAACATTTTCAGACAAACACTCTCTCACAAATCATTTTTCAGTTACATTTAAACAAATAGGTGCTCAGGTGCCACAGCAGTCTCTTACACTAATCCACCACCACTGAGATACTGAAGTTCGAATCTCAGCAGTGTTATTAGTCAGCCAAACATCTACACAGACATAAGTGGCAATGTCTAGGGCGAATGGCCAAAGCCTTGCAATGGCTTGACGCCCTGTCCAGGGTATTTCTGTCTTGCGCCCAGTGCTTCCAGGTTGAACCAATCCCTCCACTAACCAGGAAAAAGCGATTAATGAAAATTAAATGAAAAATGTATAGGCCAGAGTCATGGTTTCACAAAAAAGGCAGGTTGCCAGACAGACAGCCACATATTTATTTTTTAATTATATGTAATTTTGAAAATATGACACTGATCATCTTTAATAAAGACATAAACCATCTTAAAACACCAAGTTTTTTGTATATCTTATCTGTGTCATCTCTGTTACTGTAAGAACTAGTATCTGTATTGTCTGAACCTTTTTAGTCTTGCTTTTGTATTATAAATTAACAGAAAATGCACATACAAGATACAAGATACATACATGTAATATTAATTAAGATGTAAAAATATACAAAAACAGTGCTGTATAAAGTATTGCCCTTTTTCCAAATTTCTTCTATTTTTGCTAATTTGTCAGATTTAAATGTTTTAGATCTTTAGAATCATTCCATTTATTGAAGATTTATTCAACATCAGTATTACCTTGTGAATAGGAATTGCACCCTTAAACCTAATAACTTGTTGTGTTTCCCCTTGGCAGTAATCAAACAATTGCCAACCTTCCAAAATTTCACTAAGAATGCATCAACAATCTGTCAGAGAGATCACAAAAGAACTCATACAAACATCTACTGCAGCTTTCACTTGCCTCAGTTCAGGTCAATGTACACAATTTCACAATAAGACGCACACCAGGCAAAACCTGGTATCCATGGAAAATTTGCAAGGTGCAAACCACTGCTGACCAAAAAGAACACAAAGGCTCATTTGGCATTTGCCAAAAGTCATCACAAAACGTTTGGGATACTATTCTGTGGACTGATGAGCCAAAGGTGGAACTTTTTGGAAGACATGGGTCCAGTTACATCTGATGTAATGCTAACTCCACCAGAAGAACATAATAGCAACAGTCAAGAATGTTGGTGGTCTTAGCTTTTGCAGGACCTGAACTCGTCAATGATGGAACAACGAATTCCAGCGAAAGTTCACCCATCAGCTTGTGACCTAAAGCTCAAGAGCAGTTGAGTTATGCAACAGGACAATGATCTGCAGCACACAAGCAAGTCCACCTGTGAATTGCTTAAAATAAACAATGGAGTGACATCTGGAACATTTAAATCTGACAAATTAGCAAAAATACAAAAAAATGGACAAATACTTTTTGAAAGCCCTAACTGTATTTGTACATTAATTAATAGTTTGTATATCTTTGATTGCTGTATGATCTTCATGTTGTTTTGTCCCTTACCGTCATGAATCCATCCAGCAGGCCTGAGTCTGGCTTAGGAGGAGCTTGTAATCTCTCCATGGACCACTTCTCTATGATTGAAGACACCTGTGCACTCTCTGTGTTCAGAATCCGAAAGCCAGTCATGTTCACACCACTGTATCGATATGGCTCCATATCTAATGCAAACAAGTCCTAAAATAAATAGAGATTGTTGGAAAATAATTTTTTTCTGCCAATATTAACAGTACATTCACTATAAACACACTATTCATACTAATTACAATGTAACAGACATAAATTCTATTGAGATATTATAAAACAGCTGTGTACGTTTCCATACTGGGGTACAAATTGTAAGTATACAGTCTGGCAGCCTAGCATAGCTGACTGAATAACTGATGTCTTTTAAGTCCTGCAAGCTCTATAGACAGAAAAATAAAAGGTGTAACTAAGCAGGTCCTGCCTTGCTACTAAAGCACAAGGTGAAACCCTGAACTGTGGCTAAAAGCCTATAATAAAAAGGGGGTAATCACAAAAATCTAAGGTGACCAAATTAACTGAAACATAGAAACAAATGAGACACAAAAACATCTGCAGCTGACAACAAAGAAAGTGTATAGAACCCTCAGAACCAGTCAGCACAGGCAATCTTTGAGAAACCACACTAACTGGTGTCAGTAAACATAACATGGATTTACAGCAAAGGTCCACTCTGCATAAGGGATGTCATGCTGCCTCTGGGGCAATCCATTCTTATGGCAAGGTCTGTAGTGAGGTTCACAATGACCAATCCCAGATTTAAATACCACCATATGATAGGGTACGGTCCAGTGGAAAAGGGGCCATAAAACTGATAAACTAGAATGTAAAGTGAATAAAATTCCTGTCCAGCAGCTTAAGCTGGGCCAAAATGGGTCTTGCAAAAGGACCATGATCCCAAGTAATCAACATCTGAATGACTAATGAACAAAAAATCAAGATGTTGGAATAGCCAAATCCAGACTTCAACCCCTTTGAGACGCTGCTGCAGGATCTTAATACAGATGCGCATAAAAAGTTTGCTCATACATCAATAAATTAAATATAATGAAAATGAAATATAAAGTGTACTTATTTTTCTTGTCTGGTTTCGGGATGTTAGATTGCAATTGTTTTTCAGGCCCCAATAAATACATCAATAGAACATGAAATTGAAGAAGGGTGTACTTTCTTTTAACTAACAGTTAAGTTATTAGTTAGATAGTTTGTGTATATGTCCTACCAGCGTTGTGAAGATGTAGTGATAATACTCTGTCATCATCCCCATAGAAAGAGCCTATAAACAAAACACAACAATAGCACTTTACTTACACTTAGTCTAAATGCTACCTAACCACAAAAAAAAAAAAACATTATGGCTATTTTTTTTTTTGTTTCTTTTGTGAGAGAAAAATTTTCATTTACAGTAGAAGTATTCATACATAATCAATTACTGCTTAGAGCATGTAGATTCAGTAGTCATATTCCACTATTTCAAGAATACTGCCAGTTGCACCGCTAAAATTCAAACCACTAAAATTCATTTAGGACCAGTGTTGAAAAACCAATATTTGACTCGAAGTCGTAATATATACGAAAAAAAATAAAATCAATATACTGTATTTAGATTTCAAGAATTAAGTTTGATATTTCAAGAAGATATTACGAGAAACACATTCTTGCAAAGCTATTTCAGCATTCTTATACTAACAAACTGATGCTAATGTGACAGGAGGAAATTGAGTGTTTCTTGACTTGTGAAACCGATATGAAAGTATAACTTTATTCTCAATGTCCCTCATTTTAACACAAGGTAGGTAATTGCTATCTTCCTGTACACTTTTTGGCCATAAATGATGTTTTTATTGTTGAAGTCAAACATAAAAAATTAACAGCTCTGTGCATAGTGCACTGTTCCTGTTATTTCATGTTGGTCTTATACTCTTATACCCTTAAATAAACAGAACGGACAGTTAAAGCAATAGGTTTGTCTACCTTATATATTTTTTTTTACTGAATATACGAACAGTCATAACTGTTCTTCTTAACTATATTCCAGTTAAACAGCCATAACTACCGGAGTATAGTGTGACAAAGTAATTCCTTGCCAATGTGGTCATTTCAGCTATTGATGCTCTATTGATGTTCTTGATGCAGTGCTGTCTGAGGGATCAGAGATCACAGGTGTTCGTGTCTTTGCCTTTTACACACTGAAATTTCTCCAGATTTCTTGATTCATTTAATTATATTATACACTGCAGTGAGAGAAATATGTAAATCCCTTTCAGTCTTTCTTCCCCAGAGCTGTAGCCTCCATTACATCTCCCCCTGCATAGACACACTCACACCCGCCCACACACCTGTCTTATTCCCTAAGATGTTGCTAACGCACTAATTACTTTACAACCTGTAAATAAAATTGCTACAATTAGTGCAACTATTTTTTCTACTGTGATACTGTGACGCTGTTCTGTTTTTCATTATTTAATCCCTCTGTGAATATATACAGTGGGGCCAAAAAGTATTTAGTCAGCCACTGATTGTGCAAGTTCTCCTACTTAGAAAGATGAGAGAGGTCTGATGTATTTTCATCATAGGTACACTTCAACTATGAGAGACAAAATGAGAAAAAAAAATCCAGGAAATCACATTGTAGGATTTTTAAAGAATTTATTTGTAAATTATGGTGGAAAATAAGTATTTGGTCAATAACAAAAGTTCAACTCAATACTTTGTAACATAACCTTTGTTGGCAATGACAGAGGTCAAACGTTTCCTGTAAGTCTTCACCAGGTTTGCACACACTGTAGCTGGTATTTTGGCCCATTCCTCCATGCAGATCTCCTCTAGAGCAGTGATGTTTTGGGGCTGTCGCTGGGCAACACGGACTTCACAAATTTTCTCTGGGGTTGAGGTCTGGAGACCTTTTTCTCCAGGACCTTGAAATGCTTTTTACGGAGCCACTCCTTCGTTGCCCGAGCGGTGTGTTTGGGATCATTGTCATGCTGGAAGACCCAGCCACGTTCCATCTTCAATGCTCTCACTGATGGAAGGAGGTTTTGGCTTAAAATCTCATGATACATGGCCCCATTCATTCTTCCCTTAACACGGATCAGTCGTCCTGTCCTCTTTGCAGAAAAACAGCCCCAAAGCATGATGTTTCCACCCCCACGCTTCACAGTAGGTATGGTGTTTACTCAGCATTCTTCTTCCTCCAAACACGACGAGTTGAGTTTTTACCAAAAAGTTCCATTTTGGTTTCATCTGACCACATGATATTCTCCCAATCCTCTTCTGGATCATCCATATGCTCTCTGGCAAACTTCAGACGGGCCTGGACATGTACTGGCTTAAGCAGGGGGACACGCCTGGCACTGCAGGATTTGAGTCCCTCTCGGCGTAGTGTGTTACTGATGGTAGCCTTGTTACTTTGGCCCCAGCTCTCTGCAGGTCATTCATCAGATCCCTCCGTGTAGTTCTGGGATATTTTGCTCACCGTTCTCATGATCATTTTGACCCCACAGGATCGAGGGAGATTATCAATGGTCATGTATGTCTTCCATTTTCTTACAATTGCTCCCACAGTTGATTTATTCACACCAACCTGCTTGCCTATTGTAGATTCACTCTTCCCAGCCTGGTGCAGGTCTACAATTTTCTTTTTGGTGTCCTTCCACAGCTCTGTGGTCTTGGCCATGGTTGACTGACTGAGGCTGTGGACAGGTGTCTTTTATACAGATAACGATGTCAAACTGGTGCCATTAATACAGGTAATGAGTGGAGGACAGAAGAGCTTCTTAAAGAAGAAGTTACAGGTCTGTGAGAGCCAGAAATCTTGCTTGTTTGTTATTGACCAAATACTTATTTTCCACCATAATTTACAAATAAATTCTTTAAAAATTCTACAATGTGATTTCCTGGATGGATTTTTTTTTCTCATTTTGTCTCTCATAGTTCAAGTGTATCTATGATGAAAATTACAGACCTCTCTCATTTTTCTAAGTAGGAGAACTTGCACAATCAGTGGCTGACTAAATACTTTTTGGCCCCACTGTATATATATACAGTGTATCACAAAAGTGAGTACACCCCTCACATTTCTGCAAATATTTTATTATATCTTTTCATGGGACAACACTATAGAAATAAAACTTGGATATAACTTAGAGTAGTCAGTGTACAACTTGTATAGCAGTGTAGATTTACTGTCTTCTGAAAATAACTCAACACACAGCCATTTATGTCTAAATGGCTGGCAACATAAGTGAGTACACCCCACAGTGAACATGTCCAAATTGTGTCCAAAGTGTCAATATTTTGTGTGACCACCATTATTATCCAGCACTGCCTTAACCCTCCTGGGCATGGAATTCACCAGAGCTGCACAGGTTGCTACTGGAATCCTCTTCCACTCCTCCATGATGACATCACGGAGCTGGTGGATGTTAGACACCTTG
Organism: Trichomycterus rosablanca; assembly: GCF_030014385.1. Classification (NCBI taxonomy): domain Eukaryota; kingdom Metazoa; phylum Chordata; class Actinopteri; order Siluriformes; family Trichomycteridae; genus Trichomycterus; species Trichomycterus rosablanca. Next base: position 57,254,357 of record NC_085988.1, on the reverse strand, counting down.
AACTCCTCCACCTTCCACTTGAGGATGCGCCACAGGTGCTCAATTGGGTTTAGTCCATCACCTTTACCTTCAGCTTCCTCAGAAAGGCAGTTGTCATCTTGGAGGTTCTGTTTGGGGTCGTTATCCTGTTGGAAAACTGCCATGAGGCCCAGTTTTCGAAGGGAGGGGATCATGCTCTGTTTCAGAATGTCACAGTACATGTTGGAATTCATGTTTCCCTCAATGAACTGCAGCTCCCCAGTGCCAGCAACACTCATGCAGCCCAAGACCATGATGCTACCACCACCATGCTTGACTGTAGGCAAGATACAGTTGTCTTGGTACTTCTCACCAGGGCGCCGCCACACATGCTGGACACCATCTGAGCCAAACAAGTTTATCTTGGTCTCGTCAGACCACAGGGCATTCCAGTAATCCATGTTCTTGGACTGCTTGTCTTCAGCAAACTGTTTGCGGGCTTTCTTGTGCGTCAGCTTCCTTCTGGGATGACGACCATGCAGACCGAGTTGATGCAGTGTGCGGCATATGGTCTGAGCACTGACAGGCTGACCTCCCACGTCTTCAACCTCTGCAGCAATGCTGGCAGCACTCATGTGTCTATTTTTTAAAGCCAACCTCTGGATATGACGCCGAACACGTGGACTCAACTTCTTTGGTCAACCCTGACGAAGCCTGTTCCGAGTGGAACCTGTCCTGGAAAACCGCTGTATGACCTTGGCCACCATGCTGTAGCTGTATATGTACAGTGTATCACAAAAGTGAGTACAACCCTCACATTTCTGCAAATATTTCATTATATCTTTTCATGGGACAACACTATAGACATGAAACTTGGATATAACTTAGAGTAGTCAGTGTACAGCTTGTATAGCAGTGTAGATTTACTGTCTTCTGAAAATAACTCAACACACAGCCATTAATGTCTAAATAGCTGGCAACATAAGTGAGTACACCCCACAGTGAACATGTCCAAATTGTGCCCAAATGTGTCGTTGTCCCTCCCTGGTGTCATGTGTCAAGGTCCCAGGTGTAAATGGGGAGCAGGGCTGTTAAATTTGGTGTTTTGGGTACAATTCTCTCATAGTGGCCACTGGATATTCAACATGGCACCTCATGGCAAAGAACTCTCTGAGGATGTGAGAAATAGAATTGTTGCTCTCCACAAAGATGGCCTGGGCTATAAGAAGATTGCTAACAACCTGAAACTGAGCTACAGCATGGTGGCCAAGGTCATACAGCGGTTTTCCAGGACAGGTTCCACTCGGAACAGGCTTCGCCAGGGTCGACCAAAGAAGTTGAGTCCACGTGTTCGGCGTCATATCCAGAGGTTGGCTTTAAAAAATAGACACATGAGTGCTGCCAGCATTGCTGCAGAGGTTGAAGACGTGGGAGGTCAGCCTGTCAGTGCTCAGACCATACGCCGCACACTGCATCAACTCGGTCTGCATGGTCGTCATCCCAGAAGGAAGCTGACGCACAAGAAAGCCAGCAAACAGTTTGCTGAAGACAAGCAGTCCAAGAACATGGATTACTGGAATGCCCTGTGCTCTGACGAGACCAAGATAAACTTGTTTGGCTCAGATGGTGTCCAGCATGTGTGGCGGCGCCCTGGTGAGAAGTACCAAGACAACTGTATCTTGCCTACAGTCAAGCATGGTGGTGGTAGCATCATGGTCTTGGGCTGCATGAGTGTTGCTGGCACTGGGGAGCTGCAGTTCATTGAGGGAAACATGAATTCCAACATGTACTGTGACATTCTGAAACAGAGCATGATCCCCTCCCTTCGAAAACTGAGGAAGCTGAAGGCCTTGCTGAGGAAGCTGAAGGTAAAGGTGATGGACTAAACCCAATTGAGCACCTGTGGCGCATCCTCAAGTGGAAGGTGGAGGAGTTCAAGGTGTCTAACATCCACCAGCTCTGTGATGTCATCATGGAGGAGTGGAAGAGGATTCCAGTAGCAACCTGTGCAGCTCTGGTGAATTCCATGCCCAGGAGGGTTAAGGCAGTGCTGGATAATAATGGTGGTCACACAAAATATTGACACTTTGGGCACAATTTGGACATGTTCACTGTGGGGTGTACTCACTTATGTTGCCAGCCATTTAGACATTAATGGCTGTGTGTTGAGTTATTTTCAGAAGACAGTAAATCTACACTGCTATACAAGTTGTACACTGACTACTCTAAGTTATATCCAAGTTTTATTTCTATAGTGTTGTCCCATGAAAAGATATAATAAAATATTTGCAGAAATGTGAGGGGTGTACTCACTTTTGTGATACACTGTATATATACAGGGGTTGGACAAAATAACTGAAACACCTGTCATTTTAGTGTGGGAGGTTTCATGGCTAAATTGGACCAGTCTGGTGGCTAATCTTCATTAATTGCACATTGCACCAGTAAGAGCAGAGTGTGAAGGTTCAATTAACAGGGTAAGAGCACAGTTTTGCTCAAAATATTGCAATGCACACAACATTATGGGTGACATACCAGAGTTCAAAAGAGGACAAATTGTTGGTGCATGTCTTGCTGGCGCATCTGTGACCAAGACAGCAAGTCTTTGTGATGTATCAAGAGCCACGGTATCCAGGGTAATGTCAGCATACCACCAAGAAGGACAAACCACATCCAACAGGATTAACTGTGGACGCAAGAGGAAGCTGTCTGAAAGGGATGTTCGGGTGCTAACCCGGATCGTATCCAAAAAACATAAAACCACGGCTGCCCAAATCACGGCAGAATTAAATGTGCACCTCAACTCTCCTGTTTCCACCAGAACTGTCCGTCGGGAGCTCCACAGGGTCAATATACACGGCCGGGCTGCTATAGCCAAACCTTTGGTCACTCGTGCCAATGCCAAACGTCGGTTTCAATGGTGCAAGGAGCGCAAATCTTGGGCTGTGGACAATGTGAAACATGTATTGTTCTCTGATGAGTCCACCTTTACTGTTTTCCCCACATCCGGGAGAGTTACGGTGTGGAGAAGCCCCAAAGAAGCGTACCACCCAGACTGTTGCATGCGCAGAGTGAAGCATGGGGGTGGATCAGTGATGGTTTGGGCTGCCATATCATGGCATTCCCTTGGCCCAATACTTGTGCTAGATGGGCGCGTCACTGCCAAGGACTACCGAACCATTCTGGAGGACCATGTGCATCCAATGGCGGTGCCGTGTATCAGGATGACAATGCACCAATACACACAGCAAGACTGGTGAAAGATTGGTTTGATGAACATGAAAGTGAAGTTGAACATCTCCCATGGCCTGCACAGTCACCAGATCTAAATATTATTGAGCCACTTTGCGGTGTTTTGGAGAAGCGAGTCAGGAAACGTTTTCCTCCACCAGCATCACGTAGTGACCTGGCCACTATCCTGCAAGAAGAATGGCTTAAAATCCCTCTGACCACTGTGCAGGACTTGTATATGTCATTTCCAAGACGAATTGACGCTGTATTGGCCGCAAAAGGAGGCCCTACACCATACTAATAAATTATTGTGGTCTAAAACCAGGTGTTTCAGTTATTTTGTCCAACCCCTGTATATATATATATATATATATATATATATATATATATATATATATATAGATATACATATATATATATATATATACAGTGTATCACAAAAGTGAGTACACCCCTCACATTTCTGCAGATATTTAAGTATATCTTTTCATGGGACAACACTGACAAAATGACACTTTGACACAATGAAAAGTAGTCTGTGTGCAGCTTATATAACAGTGTAAATTTATTCTTCCCTCAAAATAACTCAATATACAGCCATTAATGTCTAAACCACCGGCAACAAAAGTGAGTACACCCCTAAGAGACTACACCCCTAAATGTCCAAATTGAGCACTGCTTGTCATTTTCCCTCCAAAATGTAATGTGATTTGTTAGTGTTACTAGGTCTCAGGTGTGCATAGGGAGCAGGTGTGTTCAATTTAGTAGTACAGCTCTCACACTCTCTCATACTGGTCACTGAAAGTTCCAACATGGCACCTCATGGCAAAGAACTCTCTGAGGATATTAAAAGACGAATTGTTGCGCTACATGAAGATGGCCAAGGCTACAAGAAGATTGCCAACACCCTGAAACTGAGCTGCAGCACAGTGGCCAAGATCATCCAGCGTTTTAAAAGAGCAGGGTCCACTCAGAACAGACCTCGCGTTGGTCGTCCAAAGAAGCTGAGTGCACGTGCTCAGTGTCACATCCAACTGCTGTCTTTGAAAGATAGGCGCAGGAGTGCTGTCAGCATTGCTGCAGAGATTGAAAAGGTGGGGGGTCAGCCTGTCAGTGCTCAGACCATACGCCGCACACTACATCAAATTGGTCTGCATGGCTGTCACCCCAGAAGGAAGCCTCTTCTGAAGTCTCTACACAAGAAAGCCCGCAAACAGTTTGCTGAAGACATGTCAACAAAGGACATGGATTACTGGAACCATGTCCTATGGTCTGATGAGACCAAGATTAATTTGTTTGGTTCAGATGGTCTCAAGCATGTGTGGCGGCAATCAGGTGAGGAGTACAAAGATAAGTGTGTCATGCCTACAGTCAAGCATGGTGGTGGGAATGCCATGGTCTGGGGCTGCATGAGTGCACCAGGTGTTGGGGAGTTACATTTCATTGAGGGACACATGAACTCCAATATGTACTGTGAAATACTGAAGCAGAGCATGATCCCCTCCCTCCGGAAACTGGGTCGCAGGGCAGTGTTCCAGCATGATAATGACCCCAAACACACCTCTAAGACGACCACTGTTTTATTGAAGAGGCTGAGGGTAAAGGTGATGGACTGGCCAAGCATGTCTCCAGACCTAAACCCAATAGAACATCTTTGGGGCATCCTCAAGCGGAAGGTGGAGGAGTGCAAAGTCTCGAATATCCGCCAGCTCCGTGATGTCGTCATGGAGGAGTGGAAAAGCATTCCAGTGGCAACCTGTGAAGCTCTGGTAAACTCCATGCCCAGGAGAGTTAAGGCAGTTCTGGGAAATAATGGTGGCCACACAAAATATTGACACTTCAGGAACTTTCACTAAGGGGTGTACTCACTTTTGTTGCCGGTGGTTTAGTCATTAATGGCTGTATATTGAGTTATTTTAAGGGAAGAATAAATTTACACTGTTATATAAGCTGCACACAGACTACTTTTCATTGTGTCAAAGTGTCATTTTGTCAGTGTTGTCCCATGAAAAGATATACTTAAATATCTGCAGAAATGTGAGGGGTGTACTCACTTTTGTGATACACTGTATATATATATATATACTGTATATATATATATATATATATATATATATATATATATATATATATATATATATATATATATACTGTATATATATATATATATACAGGGGTTGGACAAAATAACTGAAACACCTGGTTTTAGACCACAATAATTTATTAGTATGGTGTAGGGCCTCCTTTTGCGGCCAATACAGCGTCAATGCGTCTTGGAAATGACATATACAAGTCCTGCACAGTGGTCAGAGGGATTTTAAGCCATTCTTCTTGCAGGATAGTGGCCAGGTCACTACGTGATGCTGGTGGAGGAAAACGTTTCCTGACTCGCTTCTCCAAAACACCGCAAAGTGGCTCAATAATATTTAGATCTGGTGACTGTGCAGGCCATGGGAGATGTTCAACTTCACTTTCATGTTCATCAAACCAATCTTTCACCAGTCTTGCTGTGTGTATTGGTGCATTGTCATCCTGATACACGGCACCGCCATTGGATGCACATGGTCCTCCAGAATGGTTCGGTAGTCCTTGGCAGTGACGCGCCCATCTAGCACAAGTATTGGGCCAAGGGAATGCCATGATATGGCAGCCCAAACCATCACTGATCCACCCCCATGCTTCACTCTGGGCATGCAACAGTCTGGGTGGTACGCTTCTTTGGGGCTTCTCCACACCGTAACTCTCCCGGATGTGGGGAAAACAGTAAAGGTGGACTCATCAGAGAACAATACATGTTTCACATTGTCCACAGCCCAAGATTTGCGCTCCTTGCACCATTGAAACCGACGTTTGGCACGAGTGACCAAAGGTTTGGCTATAGCAGCCCGGCCGTGTATATTGACCCTGTGGAGCTCCCGACGGACAGTTCTGGTGGAAACAGGAGAGTTGAGGTGCACATTTAATTCTGCCGTGATTTGGGCAGCCGTGGTTTTATGTTTTTTGGATACAATCCGGGTTAGCACCCGAACATCCCTTTCAGACAGCTTCCTCTTGCGTCCACAGTTAATCCTGTTGGATGTGGTTTGTCCTTCTTGGTGGTATGCTGACATTACCCTGGATACCGTGGCTCTTGATACATCACAAAGACTTGCTCTTACCCTGCTAATTGAACCTTCACACTCTGCTCTTACTGGTGCAATGTGCAATTAATGAAGATTGGCCACCAGACTGGTCCAATTTAGCCATGAAACCTCCCACACTAAAATGACAGGTGTTTCAGTTATTTTGTCCAACCCCTGTATATATATACAGTATATATACAGTATATATATATATATATATATATATATATATATATATATATATATATATATATATATACAGGGGTTGGACAAAATAACTGAAACACCTGTCATTTTAGTGTGGGAGGTTTCATGGCTAAATTGGACCAGTCTGGTGGCCAATCTTCATTAATTGCACATTGCACCAGTAAGAGCAGAGTGTGAAGGTTCAATTAGCAGGGTAAGAGCACAGTTTTGCTCAAAATATTGCAATGCACACAACATTATGGGTGACATACCAGAGTTCAAAAGAGGACAAATTGTTGGTGCACGTCTTGCTGGCGCATCTGTGACCAAGACAGCAAGTCTTTGTGATGTATCAAGAGCCACGGTATCCAGGGTAATGTCAGCATACCACCAAGAAGGACAAACCACATCCAACAGGATTAACTGTGGACGCAAGAGGAAGCTGTCTGAAAGGGATGTTCGGGTGCTAACCCGGATTGTATCCAAAAAAACATAAAACCACGGCTGCCCAAATCACGGCAGAATTAAATGTGCACCTCAACTCTCCTGTTTCCACCAGAACTGTCCGTCGGGAGCTCCACAGGGTCAATATACACGGCCGGGCTGCTATAGCCAAACCTTTGGTCACTCGTGCCAATGCCAAACGTCGGTTTCAATGGTGCAAGGAGCGCAAATCTTGGGCTGTGGACAATGTGAAACATGTATTGTTCTCTGATGAGTCCACCTTTACTGTTTTCCCCACATCCGGGAGAGTTACGGTGTGGAGAAGCCCCAAAGAAGCGTACCACCCAGACTGTTGCATGCCCAGAGTGAAGCATGGGGGTGGATCAGTGATGGTTTGGGCTGCCATATCATGGCATTCCCTTGGCCCAATACTTGTGCTAGATGGGCGCGTCACTGCCAAGGACTACCGAACCATTCTGGAGGACCATGTGCATCCAATGGCGGTGCCGTGTATCAGGATGACAATGCACCAATACACACAGCAAGACTGGTGAAAGATTGGTTTGATGAACATGAAAGTGAAGTTGAACATCTCCCATGGCCTGCACAGTCACCAGATGTAAATATTATTGAGCCACTTTGGGGTGTTTTGGAGAAGCGAGTCAGGAAACGTTTTCCTCCACCAGCATCACGTAGTGACCTGGCCACTATCCTGCAAGAAGAATGGCCTAAAATCCCTCTGACCACTGTGCAGGACTTGTATATGTCATTTCCAAGACGAATTGACGCTGTATTGGCCGCAAAAGGAGGCCCTACACCATACTAATAAATTATTGTGGTCTAAAACCAGGTGTTTCAGTTATTTTGTCCAACCCCTGTATATATATATATATATACAGTGTATCACAAAAGTGAGTACACCCCTCACATTTCTGCAAATATTTCATTATATCTTTTCATGGGACAACACTATAGACATGAAACTTGGATATAACTTAGAGTAGTCAGTGTACAGCTTGTATAGCAGTGTAGATTTACTGTCTTCTGAAAATAACTCAACACACAGCCATTAATGTCTAAATGGCTGGCAACATAAGTGAGTACACCCCACAGTGAACATGTCCAAATTGTGCCCAAAGTGTCAATATTTTGTGTGACCACCATTATTATCCAGCACTGCCTTAACCCTCCTGGGCATGGAATTCACCAGAGCTGCACAGGTTGCTACTGGAATCCTCTTCCACTCCTCCATGATGACATCACGGAGCTGGTGGATGTTAGACACCTTGAACTCCTCCACCTTCCACTTGAGGATGCGCCACAGGTGCTCAATTGGGTTTAGTCCATCACCTTTACCTTCAGCTTCCTCAGCAAGGCAGTTGTCATCTTGGAGGTTGTGTTTGGGGTCGTTATCCTGTTGGAAAACTGCCATGAGGCCCAGTTTTCGAAGGGAGGGGATCATGCTCTGTTTCAGAATGTCACAGTACATGTTGGAATTCATGTTTCCCTCAATGAACTGCAGCTCCCCAGTGCCAGCAACACTCATGCAGCCCAAGACCATGATGCTACCACCACCATGCTTGACTGTAGGCAAGATACAGTTGTCTTGGTACTTCTCACCAGGGCGCCGCCACACATGCTGGACACCATCTGAGCCAAACAAGTTTATCTTGGTCTCGTCAGACCACAGGGCATTCCAGTAATCCATGTTCTTGGACTGCTTGTCTTCAGCAAACTGTTTGCGGGCTTTCTTGTGCGTCAGCTTCCTTCTGGGATGACGACCATGCAGACCGAGTTGATGCAGTGTGCGGCGTATGGTCTGAGCACTGACAGGCTGATCTCCCACGTCTTCAACCTCTGCAGCAATGCTGGCAGCACTCATGTGTCTATTTTTTAAAGCCAACCTCTGGATATGACGCCGAACACGTGGACTCAACTTCTTTGGTCGACCCTGGCGAAGCCTGTTCCGAGTGTAACCTGTCCTGGAAAACCGCTGTATGACCTTGGCCACCATGCTGTAGCTCAGTTTCAGGGTGTTAGCAATCTTCTTATAGCCCAGGCCATCTTTGTGGAGAGCAACAATTCTATTTCTCACATCCTCAGAGAGTTCTTTGCCATGAGGTGCCATGTTGAATATCCAGTGGCCAGTATGAGAGAATTGTACCCAAAACACCAAATTTAACAGCCCTGCTCCCCATTTACACCTGGGACCTTGACACATGACACCAGGGAGGGACAACGACACATTTGGGCACAATTTGGACATGTTCACTGTGGGGTGTACTCACTTATGTTGCCAGCTATTTAGACATTAATGGCTGTGTGTTGAGTTATTTTCAGAAGACAGTAAATCTACACTGCTATACAAGCTGTACACTGACTACTCTAAGTTATATCCAAGTTTCATGTCTATAGTGTTGTCCCATGAAAAGATATAATGAAATATTTGCAGAAATGTGAGGGGTGTACTCACTTTTGTGATACACTGTATATATATATATATATATATATATACAGTGTATCACAAAAGTGAGTACACCCCTCACATTTCTGCAGATATTTAAGTATATCTTTTCATGGGACAACACTGACAAAATGACACTTTGACACAATGAAAAGTAGTCTGTGTGCAGCTTATATAACAGTGTAAATTTATTCTTCCCTCAAAATAACTCAATATACAGCCATTAATGTCTAAACCACCGGCAACAAAAGTGAGTACACCCCTAAGAGACTACACCCCTAAATGTCCAAATTGAGCACTGCTTGTCATTTTCCCTCCAAAATGTCATGTGATTTGTTAGTGTTACTAGGTCTCAGGTGTGCATAGGGAGCAGGTGTGTTCAATTTAGTAGTACAGCTCTCACACTCTCTCATACTGGTCACTGAAAGTTCCAACTTGGCACCTCATGGCAAAGAACTCTCTGAGGATCTTAAAAGACGAATTGTTGCGCTACATGAAGATGGCCAAGGCTACAAGAAGATTGCCAACACCCTGAAACTGAGCTGCAGCACAGTGGCCAAGATCATCCAGCGTTTTAAAAGAGCAGGGTCCACTCAGAACAGACCTCGCGTTGGTCGTCCAAAGAAGCTGAGTGCACGTGCTCAGCGTCACATCCAACTGCTGTCTTTGAAAGATAGGCGCAGGAGTGCTGTCAGCATTGCTGCAGAGATTGAAAAGGTTGGGGGTCAGCCTGTCAGTGCTCAGACCATACGCCGCACACTACATCAAATTGGTCTGCATGGCTGTCACCCCAGAAGGAAGCCTCTTCTGAAGTCTCTACACAAGAAAGCCCACAAACAGTTTGCTGAAGACATGTCAACAAAGGACATGGATTACTGGAACCATGTCCTATGGTCTGATGAGACCAAGATTAATTTGTTTGGTTCAGATGGTCTCAAGCATGTGTGGCGGCAATCAGGTGAGGAGTACAAAGATAAGTGTGTCATGCCTACAGTCAAGCATGGTGGTGGGAATGCCATGGTCTGGGGCTGCATGGGTGCAGCAGGTGTTGGGGAGTTACATTTCATTGAGGGACACATGAACTCCAATATGTACTGTGAAATACTGAAGCAGAGCATGATCCCCTCTCTCCGGAAACTGGGTCGCAGGGCAGTGTTCCAGCATGATAATGACCCCAAACACACCTCTAAGACGACCACTGCTTTATTGAAGAGGCTGAGGGTAAAGGTGATGGACTGGCCAAGCATGTCTCCAGACCTAAACCCAATAGAACATCTTTGGGGCATCCTCAAGCGGAAGGTGGAGGAGTGCAAAGTCTCAAATATCCGCCAGCTCCGTGATGTCGTCATGGAGGAGTGGAAAAGCATTCCAGTGGCAACCTGTGAAGCTCTGGTAAACTCCATGCCCAGGAGAGTTAAGGCAGTTCTGGGAAATAATGGTGGCCACACAAAATATTGACACTTCAGGAACTTTCACTAAGGGGTGTACTCACTTTTGTTGCCGGTGGTTTAGTCATTAATGGCTGTATATTGAGTTATTTTGAGGGAAGAATAAATTGACACTGTTATATAAGCTGCACACAGACTACTTTTCATTGTGTCAAAGTGTCATTTTGTCAGTGTTGTCCCATGAAAAGATATACTTAAATATCTGCAGAAATGTGAGGGGTGTACTCACTTTTGTGATACACTGTATATATATATATATATGTATATATATATATATATATATATATATATATATATATATATATATATATATGATTTACCATCAATTATGATTACCATCACCTGTTTGAAATCACATCATTATAATTTTCTTTTTTTTTTTTATCTCGGTCTTAGCTGTAAATTGCCCCTGTCCCATCTATTTTTGGAAGGTGTTTCAGGCCTGAAACACAGGAATGGATGTAAATCTAGAAATTAAATAAAGTTGACCAGACAAAACATGAAATAACTTGGGTTCACACGGTCTTCAGTTAAATTAAAGTCAAAGTGTTTAATTTTATTTGCATTTTCCATACTGTCCCAATTTTTGTTTTTTTATTTGGGGTTGTATACATTTTTTTATTATATTATAATTTTTAGAATAGCTTAGGCCCTCAGTGACTTTAGGGCCCTGACAGTTCCCCACTGATCAATAGGTACTGTATTACAGCACTTAATTCTGACAGATTTTCAACATTAATGCATGTCTTAGATCAAACTGTTGCTCAATAACTGCTGGATGTCTGTGAAATTATTATGTTGCACGGTCAAATATCCATTAGTGTTTTTGCATTTTAGTAAGTGATATGCAATCAGCTTCAGAATTAAGCAGAACCTTAGCTGTGCTATTGGCCGGTCAGGCATCTACACAGACATTAATGGTTCTTTGACCAAAGCCCTGTGATTTATTTGTACCCTCTCCAGGGTATTCCTGCACTTAGTGTTTTCCAGTAAAAACAGACCCACCGTGACCCTAACCATATTAAAGCTGTTGATAAAATTATAAACATATCTTTAATTAAATGCTAATTAAATAGTAAAATCAGTAAAAAAAAAAAAGAGGGAAGAAGAGCAAGAGTGTAAATAAAACAAGAAGAACCTGCTTAAGTATCCACGCAGCCATCTCATGGCTACAATCAAAGATAACATGGAACTCTTTTGCTTTCTTCATGTCTTTAAGGAGTGGCTTTGAATCCTTGGTCTCAGAAGGCAGCTGGCGGATTTTCAGACGAATGTTGTATCTAGAGGGAGCTTTGATCAGCTCTTGAAGACGAATCAAACCTACAGAGAGAGAGAGAGAGAGAAATAGAGAGAGTCAAGGTATTTTATTTCTTTAGACAATTTCTTATTGAGTGTAGGCCATTGTACATATTTCACATCTATGCAAATATAAATCACTGTACAACGTTTTTAAAAAAAGTCTTTAGGTCTTTTGTGATAGATTGATGTCCTGTCCAGGGTGTGTTACTGCATTGCATCCAGGAAAACCAGACCTATCATGACCCTGAAGAGGAAAAAGCAATGATAAAACATTAAAATAAATGAATGCATGGATGTTCATGAATGTGTCTTCATTTACCATGTAAATTATTGTTACAGCCAATCAAAATCGTTTTTACTAACACCCCATTAACACCCACCCTTTTACAGACAGCATTATTAAATTTAAACCACATGATCTTAATTAATTGTATATTAAAACTTAATGGATTTTATGGTCCACCAACCAGTCCTGTGTTGGCATTGAAACAAGTTTGAGATCATTATATTTAAAGATCCATCTACATCTACAGTATTAACTTTCTGCCAGTCATGTCAGATATTTGATATTTAAATTGATCAGTGCTGTACTTATGTTCTCTAATATTAAATTTTGTTTATAGATAAACAGTGCTAGGGTGATTCAGTGGTTTAGTGCTTTTAGGTTTAAATCTCAGCAGTGCTATCAACCAGCCAGTTGCCCACACTGACAGAACTAACTGTTTCTTAGAGACGATAGACTGGATTACTCTCTGCTGCTGCAATTGCAGCCTCTGCTGGCTGGTTACAGCACCTGCATAAAAGAAAGCTACATCGTGGATTTTAGTGACTCTCTGTACTCAATACACGGGAAATGCGAAAACAGAATGAATGTAATAAATATGAAAAATGCAGTTTGTTATATAATATACTTTTAAGGTAGATAAGTACAAAGACTTATTTAAAGAGGAACAAACCAAGTTAGATTTTTAAAGTCAATTTATTCCCCCTAAACATAAAGCTCAAAGTTCAACCACATAAAATTAAACAGTTGTGTCCCACATTGCACATTATTGCACACAATAGTATGTCTAATTATTACACCATCAGTGGGTTTGATTCACGCCAAAAAGAACATATTTAGTTTGGGATGCAGTGTTGAAATCGCTTGTAAAAAATAAACAAAAACCAATAACATAAGTAATAAACTATAGAAAAGTCAGGAGTGAAGAGAACAATGCGGACGAAATCTCAGTACATGAGGCAAAAGTATAAAAAATAAAGGTGCATTGGAGCTAAAGAGTGTCTTGTTACAAAAAATGGATTACAAAAAGTACACCAGTTCAATGACACACCCAGAGAACTAAATAAAATGTTACATCTATTACTGAAACTTTTATTTTTGCATGCTATTTTTCCCTTTTTCTTCCAATCTTGTTGTTTCCAATTCCCTATTGAAATTTCTTTTGCTACATGTGCCACCCTTGTACTGGCCGAGAAGAGCCACAGACTACCACACGCCCTCTCCGACACAGGCAGCTTTTATCCCAGCCAGGTCAGTAGCACCTCTGTACTTCAGACATCATGCATTAGTATCAACTGCACAGCACTTAATAATAATTATAATGTTTAGACAAGATTAAAAAAAAACTGTAGGCATGGCTTTGATTTATTTCAACACTGTTCAAACCCACATTATTCATTCACATTCCTCAGATACAAATTATATTAAGAAAATGATTGCTGGCCACACAAGACTAAACTCTCTAGATAAAGAAGCAACATTTTTTGCAGAACTTGGGTGGAGCCAACAATCTTAATTTTAAATATTTTTATATCTCAAGTTAAAGCTTTATTATTTGATCATGCTTACTGCCCATTTTTAGCTTTCAGGAATTCTACTGATTTTTTTAATTGGATGAATTGCTGCTTGTTGTAGGTTTTTTTTGTCTTTCTACTTTTAACATTACAATTCTGTCATTTGTAATTTGTATCTGTGAGTGTATAAGACCAGTTTACAAACATGACAAAAGATCATAACTAATTAAATAAATATAGTTTGTTTATTTAACTTGTGTATTTAGGCTAGTTTCTAAGCATATTATAGAAGGGCTGCATACTGATCAATGCACTTAATAATCACAAGTGTTCGGCACCATAGTTCAGGAGTTTCGAGATATTATTTCCAATAAGGATCAATGGGAAACCTGTTAATGCGTTCCATGGTCCCGTGGAACTGCATATAGTTTAGGCTTATGTAAAATAATGGGGTTGTTTTTGACATGTATACACTGAAAATAACACAAATATAATATAAAAACATTGAAATACAATTGAAAACAGTTAAAAATCAATAACTGGTGCACAAAGCTTAACGTGACTTATTGTACTAAAACAAGCAAGAAATTTCATTAGTGGAGAGAACTTGTGAGCAGTATTAATTAAGGTTTAGTGTTTCTCTGTCATTAGACTCATTTTAAAAAAGCTGATTCTTACAATTTCTCAGCACCCCGAGCTATAACACAAGTTTAAAAGTGAAACAGAAGAAAAGTCCAGCTAAACACAGATACATGTGGACACTTTCAAAGTGAATTTGACAGTTATTTCACACAAATACACACTGAGTTTAAGGGTACAAATTTCTCCAAAAAGGGCGTTGAGTTTTAAAGATTTCAAGTTTAGGGGGCGTTGAGTTACAAGGTACCACCGTGCCTATGTTTAAAGGTCAAGTTAATAAAATAAAATGAGCTGATCTGCTTCATTTGTTAAGAAAATGTGATTGCACTCTAGTAAAATACAACCACACACCTATCATGTCACCAGTTGCAGAACTGGCCCTACCAATAATAATCAGAAATAAATGTATGCTGTACTTTCAAAATGCATTCTAAATGTTGTCTGAATTTGTCACTCCTCCCACTTTCTATCTTTCTGTCCCACTTAATATACATGTAGCACCTCACAATTATGTTCATCTAAGCCTGCTACTCACCTGTACTGTCATCATACACCACAGTCACTGTCTCCCACCTGAAGGAGTGAACAAGATCCAGGATAGCTCGACTGAGGGAGGAGAAGTCAGGGTAGAGACTGACATAGTAAGAGTCACGGTTATCTGAGATCTGGTGCTTCCATCTGGTCTGGATATGTGGCACCCCCAGAGCATTGGAGATGGACTGCACCGCATTGGCTGAGGCGCTGTGCGATGGGCCGAATATAGCTGCAACACCTAATGAGAGCTGCTCGCAAGCTGCTAATTGTAAAAACAAAAAAGTTGTTAGTTATTACATAAGATTTATAGATATACACCGATCAGCCATAACATTAAAACCACCTCCTTGTTTCTACACTCACTGTCCATTTTTGACAATGACATGGTGGTGGTGTGTTAGTGTGTGTTGTGCTGGTATGAGTGGATCAGACACAGCAGCGCTGCTGGAGTTTTTAAATACCGTGTTCACTCACTGTCCACTCTATTAGACACTTCCACCTAGTTGGTCCACCTTGTAGATGTAAAGTCAGAGACGATTGCTCATCTATTGCTGCTGTTTGAGTTGGTCATGTTCTAGACCTTCATCAGTGGTCACAGGACGCTGCCCATAGGGCATTGTTGGCTGGTTATTTTTGGTTGGTGGACTATTCTCAGTCCAGCAGTGACAGTGAGGTGTTTAAAAACTCCAGCAGCGCTGCTGTGTCTGATCCACTCATACCAGCACAACACACACTAACACACCACCACCATGTCAGTGTCACTGCAGTGCTGAGAATGATGCACCACCTAAATAATACCTGCTCTTTGGGGGTCCTGTGGGGGTCCTGCCCATTGAAGAACAGCATGAAAGGGCTAACAAAGCATGCAATGAAACAGATGGACTACAGTCAGTAATTGTAGAACTACAAAGTGCTTCTATATGGTAAGTGGAGCTAATAAAATGGACAGTGAGTGTAGAAACAAGGAGGTGGTTTTAATGTTATGGTCAGTGTATATTTCTTATAAAACTGTAAAGAAATAAACATTTATTCATACAATATTTATATATGTTGAGAAAGTTTATGGCATAAAAAGTACACAATTATATTATACACATATACTAAAAAAAAGCAGTCAATGTGAGAATTTGGAAGCAATGACTGCAAGATATTCTTTGAATTGTTATTCATGCCTGATGTTCTGTGAATGACAAAGGGGACTTTGGGTTCCACCAGTTATGCTTTAATATTCCTTCGTTATGTCATGTCTATAATTACCAGAAGAAAGGTAAGGTGACTCAGACGAACAAAGAAAGGACTTTTAAAGAACTAGTTACAAACGATCTCAAAACAACCAACTCTTACAACCTCAGGCCCAATAGTAGATGAACAAAGTAACAAAGTAGTAGATTTCATTGTAGTGCAGAAACAAAATAGTTTTATGGTTATATGAGAAATATAGATTTGTTGTAACACTTTATTTGTACTCACCTTTTCTAGAAGCCTCAAAGCTGTCAAATACATTGATTCTCTGGATGTCATAAGTGAGCGTTGTGTTGGGCAGCAGTGTTCTGTTCCTGTTGATCGTGTTCAGTGCAAATTTAAAGGCCAATTCTTCAGCTCCAGAAGGCCCACTCTCAACAGACTCAAAAATCCCTCCTGTGAAAGAAATGTTATGTTAATGTTTTGTTAATCAAAGACCGTAGCTAAACATTCTTGCCATATAATCAACCAATGGGAACACTGACAGATCTTATAATATGTAAAGCTAGGAAAATGCTAGGAAAATGTTCATTTATAATTAATAAATTGGTATATTAAGCATATGTGGATATTGAAGGGGGTTGTATGCTTTGATTTACTTTCTATTGTAATACACCACAAGTCAGTAAAAAAAAAACTGTTTGGCAAAGTCTAAGGTTTTCTATTGGCTGCTTCAGCTAGTAGAGTTGATGTGTGTATGTGGGCAGGTGTGTTTGTGTGCACAGTGTCTGTGAATGTATGTGTGCTTACTGTGTGCATTTCTTTGCTGTTGAGTATGGGCACCTCCAACAGTGCGTGTCTAAATTATTGAGTGAATGCATTGTTAATCTAGAAACACCCATGATCAGCACATCTTTCTCTCTCTCTCTTTCTCTCATGCATGCACTATGAGTAAGGCCCTACCTAATTCACGGCGGTGAAAATCAGACTGTGAAATGAGTCGTTTTTCGTATAATATGCAATTTGCTGTGGAATTCAAAATTTAAGGTTTGTGTTTAGCAATTAGTTATTTATTGACTGCTGTGAAATGTGGCACTTTTGTTTAAAAATCCATGAAATTTGTGATTAAGAAACAAGGTCATTTAGGGACATTAGAAAATTTCTGACGTCAATTTCCAGTTTCAATGTTTTCCCCACTTTATTTCATCTTCATCTAATATCATATTGATTTAACTGTTAATAAAGGCACTCGGGTGTAACTCAGCTATGGCCGACCTTCTACACAGACATGATTGGCCAGGTCTGTTCGAAGTCTTCTGATTGACCGTCACCCTGCCCAGGTTATTTCTGCCTTGTGCCCAGTGTTTCCCAGTGTAAATAGACCTGCTGCAACCCTGACCAGGATAAAGTATAAAAAAAGAATTAAAAAAGCAAACATTTCTCTCTTTTTTAACGCTAATTGGGCTATGACAGACAAGGGGGCACACACACACGCAGAGATGTTTTAAACAAAGATTTAATAATAAGAGACAAGACAGGGGAATATACAAGACAAGACAGATACAAACACATGTAACCTATGCTAAGCTAATGCTAACCTAAACATACATGAACTAAGCTAAAGCTAAATGCTAAACATGAAACATGAACCTAGACCCTAAGCTAAGCTAAACAAGAACTAGACAGGACAAACAGGGCTAAGGCTAATAGACAAAGACTAAACAGAGCTAAACAAAACTAAACAGGCTAAAAAGGTTAACAAGACTGGAACAAGAACTAACCAGACAGGATTAAATCTAAGTAAATACAAGAACCAATCTGTCAGAACAGAGTCACTACAAAAGTCTTTCAAGACTGTTCCCCAGTTCCCCTTATAAATACTCTCAGATGATGAGCAGATGGATGCTAATTAGCAGAAGGGACCAATCAAAAAAGGGGCGTTGGCTGGAGACTGGGAGCTCTCAGAGAGAGGGGTGTGGCGCATAGGAGCACAGAAGTAAAAAAGCAAAAAGGTTTTTCTGTTTAAACACTCATTTCGAACTTTTACTGAAAGAATGGAGACAGGTAACACATTTATACACTCTACAAACAGTTCAGCTGCTAAGTGGACAACAAGTCAATGTAGTTAGTCACATGGCAGAAGCATAATGCAAAAAAGTGATGGGTCAGGGGGAGCCTGCACAGGTAACGTGTGTTGGCAGAAATTACCTTGTCAGTTAATTAAAGAAACTAAAGAAACCAAAGAAACAAATGAAACCAAACTAAATCCACAGCCCTAAGAAGAGAGGTAAACGAACAGGTTAACAATCACATTAGTGGAAAAGGGAATATTACACTCCACATGCTTACCCAGAAATGGGTGATATTACACATAATAATATTACAGTGAATAATATCATTATACACTGATCAACCATAACATTAAAACCGCCTCATTGTTTCTACACTCACTGTTCATTTTATCAGCTCCACTTACCATATAGAAGCACTATATACTGCTTTCACCCTGTTCTTCAATGGTCAGGATTCTCCCAGGACCACTACAGAGCAGGTATTATTTGGGTGGTGGATCATTCTCAGCACTGCAGTGACACTGACATGGTGGTGGTGTGTTAGTGTGTGTTGTGCTGGTATGAGTGGATCAGACACAGCAGCACTGATGGAGTTTTTAATCACCTCACTGTCACTGCTGGACTGAGAATAGTCCACCAACCAAATATATCCAGCCAACAGCGCCCAGTGGGCAGCGTCCTGTGACCACTGATGAAGGTCTAGAAGATGACCAACTCAAACAGCAGCAATAGATGAGCGATTGCCTCTGACTTTACATCTACAAGGTGGACCAACTAGGTAGGAATGTTTAATACACACACTAACACACCACCACCATGTCATTGTCACTGCAGTGCTGATAATGATCCAACACCCAAATAATACCTACTCTGTGGTGGTCCTGTGGGGGTCCTGACCATTGAAGAGCAGCATGAAAGGGTGCTTACAAAGCATGCAGAAAAACAGATGGACTACAGTCAGTAATAGTAGAACTACAAAGTGCTTCTATATGGTAAGTGGAGCTGATAAAATGGACAGTGAGTGTAGAAACAAGGAGGTGGTTTTAATGTTATGGCTGATCGGTGTATGATTCAAGGATCCTGAAGGAATTTCTTTTCGCTCTTGGTTGACATCAGTGTCTGACTTCACAGATGATCTTCTAGATCAGTGGTTCTCAAACTGTGGTACGCGTACCACTGGTGGTACGTGAAGCAGCACGAGGTGGTACGCCAGATAATCTCGGAAAAGTAATTACATGCACCGAAAAAATAAATAATTTAATAATTATAAATAAAAAAATATGAAACAAAATGTGTAAATTACTAATAAAATCTGTTTCAAAGTTCTTATAATTCTGTTTTAATAAAATCAGTTTAATTAAAACGAATGTGTTTTTTTAAATATTCGGGGCTACGCAGCAGCCACCGTACTTCATTACGTCTATACTTCAAGTTCGCGGTTTCCATCTCGAAATTTCCGAAACGCTTTTGTCAGAGCAGATCTGCGTTTGAATCTCACTGATCTCGTTCCTGACATCACCAGGCTGCTCCGCTAAACAGGCGCACTCACTGAAATGGTCAGTGGTAACTGCAGATATACTAGTGATGAGTCGTTTGTGAACGGTCCGATTCCGGTTCTTATCGACTGTAATCCACCCATTCAGCTTCGCATCAGTTGAGGGAATTAATTATAACTGGTAATAAGAGCTGCACTTTCAGTATCACGGAAAGCGAGCGAGACACACACACACACACACACACTTACATTCACATACACTAACACCACACACATAAACACACACTCGCACGCATGCATACTCACACACACACACACGCAGAAAGCTAGAGCTAGTAGTATAATGACAAATAATTGAGAAATAAACTATAAACTTGTTTAATTGTGTTAAATCTGGTTATTTCATTGTGCTTATGTTTTAAAGCAGAAACAAACAGTCGCATCTCTGTACAAAAGAGGATTTTTCTGAAACTTAATGAAATGCAACCACAGTCTGCCTCTTCCCTGTGGTTTTTTTTCCTTTTGAAATAAATCTTTTTTTCTCATTTAAGTGTTGTTTGAATTAGGAATACATTTAAGGCAAGGTAGCAACATTTTATATTAATATCGGGGGTGTCTTATAGTTTACCCCCAGTAGCGCCTCCCGAAGAACGAAGAGCCATTTTTTTAACGGCTCTTTAAAAGGAACCGAGCCGAAAAGATCCGACTCCCTTCAAGAAGCCATAATTCCCATTACTAATATACTGTATATACACACACACACACACACACCTAATTAATGTGTGCCATATGTGGTTCTGTGATGAGAAACATAGGTGGTACTTGGAACTTTTGGTTTGATAATGGGTGGTACTTGGTCTAAAAAGTTTGAGAACCACTGTTCTAGATGAAGGAGCAAAACTTCCCAGAGAAAGTCTCAGCAAATGTGAGCACTTTTCAGACTGTTTTAAAATAACATTGCAAACCTGTAATCAAGGCAAGAGGTTGCTACTACAACAAAACTAAAATAGAAAATGTTTTTGATTGTAATTTGACTTCCCAATGAAAGCTGTTATAGCTGCAAAAGGGGAACCAACTACATATTAATGCCAATGGCATTAGAATGGGATGTCATAAATGCTCCTGTATGCAGTACTAAACGGACAGTAAAATGTCCATTTGCCGCCATAACCTCTAATATGCAATTATGAGAGGTGATAACAAGCTTCTGCTACCTCATTTGTGGAATTTTCTTTTTTCATGTAAAAGCTTTTAGCTCACTAGTGTTTAATGGCATAGTTTGATGGCTCTTGTGTGGCAACTACTTTCTTTAAATCCGACCAAAGGCTTTCTAGGGGATTTAAATCTGGAAACTGAGAAGTCCACTCCACAATAACCCTGGGCTGGTTCCTTAACCTCTTTAACCAAGCTTTGGTTCATTTGAAAGTGTGCTTGGGATCACTGTCTTGCTGGAAAGTCCAAATACCACCAAGGTTCAAAATCACCACAGATGGCATAACAATCGTCCTCAAAATGCTAAAGAAACTAATGTGAATTTATGATGCCAGTCACACGGTCAAGATTGCCAGTTTCTGAGCAGAAACATATCCCCACATTATTGCCTTCATGCTTGACCGAGGTGATAGTATCTCTCTGATTCATATTGATAAACAGTTCCCGTTTTGATTTGTCACTCTATAGCACTCTGTCCCAGAACTCTGCAGGCCTATCTAAATTTCTTCTAATGCTTTTTAGTCAAGAGAGGTGTGCTTTATGGAGTCTGGTCATGGTTGTGAAGTGATATTCTTATGGTTGACCCTGACACATTTGTCCCAGCCTTCATAAGCTCATATAAGTCTTTCGCAGTAACACTTGGTACTTTTTCTGTTGTACTGATGAGATTGCTAAAGCCTTTAAAGGAAATTCTGGGCTTTCTGCCACAGCTAGACAGGCTTGCTGCGGTGGCAGAAATTTGAAACATCAGACAATACTCTCAGTGGTGTCTCTAGGAATGTTCAAGGTCTTGGAAATCTTCTTATTCCCATTGCCCTTTGGTGCAATAAAACTAACTCCTCTCTCAGCTTTTGGGACAGCTCCTTAGTTTTTACTACAGTTGCACAACACCTTGAATACATCTCTGTGTGGTGTTTATATAACCCCTAATCAGAAAAAGTTGGGACAGTATGGAAAAATAAATGTTTATATAAAAGTAAGTGTGTTGGGATAGTAAGGAAAAGTAAGTGATTTATGTCTTATGGTGTGCAACAATACAGGGTTGTTGTAATTGTCAGATGTTGTAATCTTTAGTAATCGCCCCTTATGTCCTACTACCTACTACAACCTAACACCTTATGAACCACCTAACAACACCTGAGCAACTACATGATATAGCTTGGCAACTGCCTAGCAACACCTTAGCAACCTCCTAATAACAGCTAAGCGACCATCCATCAAGCCAAGGTAATTGACTAGCAACAACTTAGCAACCACTTGTCACCAGCTTAGAAACCTTAGTACACCTTGGCAACTGCATAGCAAAACCACCAAGCAATACCTTAGCAAGATAGTATTCACAATGCACATTTGTAAGGGGCTGGTTAATTACAGGGGAGGCTTCTTTCTTGCCACCTTGCCATACAGACCAGCTTTGCGTGAAGCTTGTGAGATTGTTATCACCTGTACAGACAGACCAATCTTAACCATACAGACTTGTAAGTTCTTCAGAGTTGCCATTGGCCTCTTCCCTGTTCAATGTCCTCCTGGCTCGGTTTGAAGAGATGGACGATCTCTTGATGGCAAGGTGTTGTTAATGCCATATACTTTACACTTCTTGATAATGCTCTAAATGAAACTGAAAAGGATAGTTAAAGCCACTGAAATCTTTTTGTATCCTTATCATAACTTTTTACAACTTATAAAGTTATTCAATTATAGAGTTATTTATCAAGTGATTTTTGACTGTCTCTTACTGCATTTGAAACATGCAGCTCATATTTAATTTAGCTATTCATGACCTGAACGAGATTGTAGGTATTGTGTAGGTCATGTTTTGAAAATACAGATGCCTGTAGCAGTGACTCAAATGCTGCATTCATTTGAGGGTGGGGATACTGGTCCTTGGTAGTGATGTTGTTAGGGCTCCGGTAGTCTATGCAGGGCAGAAGGCCAAATCCTGCCTCAAGGCCCAAGTCTCTGGAATGTATTCCTCCATGGCAGTGTGTTCAGGGTTTAAAAGAAAACAGTCTGCCAGGATAAAGTGGTTTGTGACTGATTGTGCAGTCATCAAGCCTGCAGAAACTTGGGCCTTGTATTTGTTAAAGACCTCATTCAGGTCATAATAATCATAATAATTTGGGTCATTCAGACCCAAAAGAGGTGTGGAGCATCAGGTGATCCTGAGGCAATAGTCACGAGCACCGGTAAAGGCCCCTAAAATAAGTCCTCCACACTGACACAATAAGTTAGCAAGCTGATTTGGGGATTGTTGCACTGAAGCAAAGGATATACGTATGTGTCAGATGAGGTCTGTTCAGTGTGCTGGCCAATGCACAAAGTGACAGGACAAGACTGCTAAGTTCACTGCCACCCTGGTTTTTGAGAGACACCAAGGGTAACCCTAGGACCTTGGACATGGATGTGTCATTAAAATTCCTAGTGGCCCCAGATTCTTTGAAGACACTTAGCACTTACTTATGATAGTCAAATCATTGCCATCAAAAATGATCCTGATGCAGTGAAAGATATTTTCCTTTTTCTGAGACGTTGGCATGGACTTTTTAAGGGAGTCTGGAGGGTTATGATGTATGAGGTAGGTGGTTATGTTGGGCAGTTAGAGGTTGGACCAAGCTCTAGAAGAGACAGTTGGGTCAGCCTTATGATCCCACCACTCCTCACAGAGGTGGTTGTCAAAGTGGATGATAATAAAAACACTTTAAGCACAAAGGGGGATCACAGGTGGCAAATTTGTCCTAATTGTATATATACAGCCCTTGCTGGTAAATGCCCATAAGCAGTCCTGTGTCTCTTTGCAGTAAGGAAATCAACGGCGTTATCTACCACAGACCTACCACCCTGGCAAATGCATAATAAGCATGGTGCTGCCTCCCCACAACCAACCAGGCTATTAAAAGTCTGTCAAACGCACAGACAAAGGAAAAAACAAAACATGAAACTCCAATGTTGTGGTTTGGTACTCACACTAACTGAATTACAGTAGTTACTTATATTCACTTATGTCTAAGGATTATATAGAGTAGTCAAACATGTGTTTTGGGGAAAGTGGAAGAAGGCAAAAAAATCCCATAAAGTCGTAAAAAAAAACATGTAAAACTCATTCCATTCAGATACTGGAACAATGTCCTAAAAACTCATGTTGCTGTTTGATATTCACACTGCCAGCTGCACAAGTGTGGCACCCTTAATTAAATTACACATTTTTTATTACAGATGAATAAAGTGTGTAAGGGTTCTTCAAAAAATGTTCTGCACTTATTTAACTTTATTTATTAAGTATTTCAAATACAAATTACATCACTTTTCTACAGTCACCTTCCTTTGCAATGCATTTATCCCAGCGTCATAACATTTTAATGCCATCAGCAAAAATCTTTTTGGTTGAGCACGTAACCACTGATGCATCGCTGCTTCCACATCATCATCACATAAAAAAATCTTCTTCTCCTTAATGCTTCTTTTAGTGGGCCAAAAAGGTGGAAATCAGCGCTAAATCCGGACTATATGCTCTCTCTCAGCAGAGATGGGGACTCGAGTCGCCATGATCCAACATCATTTTAATCGTGTCATTTTCTGCTCTCTAATAACGCTCTGGCCGTTTTAACCCGCAACGCACACAATGGGTAAGTGTTCCAGCCAGCTTCCGGCTCCCTACTTAAAATGGTGGAATACCATACGTAGTGCACTTCACAGTAACAGACAATGTGAATGGGATGCTGCTACAGAATTGGCACTAATAATTGTAAGAACCGCTTTCTAAACCAATCAGACCTTCTGATTGTAATTTTAAGTAAGAAATGCTGTTATTTGCATGTATTTAGTTTGTAGCGTCACACAAATGATTGTCAATGAAATGCTTGATTGGCTTTCTAACGAGTTCGTGTTTCACTTCACAACCGGGAAAAGTTTGGAGGTTTTTAATTATAAGCACATTTACAAAATAACGGATTATATTCCTAATGGGACAACACACGCTTATAAATTTAATATAATCTGGAACAACATAAGGTAAGCAGTATTATGGATTGTTTGGGATTTTGGCCGCTGTGCCTGATTTATCACGCTTTTGTTGTGCAATGAAAACAAAACGTCAGTTTAAGCTCTTAACTGGTACCTAAGAAAGTAAAGGCACGAAGTAAAACGGCAAAATACAGTCGCTAATCTGTTGTTGTTTTTATCTGAACTTACATATTATTTGTTTATTTCTACGCTACATTTCCAATATATGTTTTGTGTATATTATATTTACTCGTGATTTGACTCGGACTCTAGCCTAAAGACTCGTGACTTGACTCGGACTCTAGCCTAAAGACTCGTGACTCGACTCAGACTCGTATTTTGTGACTTGTGAACATCTGTGTCTCTCAGAAACGACCAATTACTACTCCTCCCTCCCGCCCTCACCGTTTCCAACCCAAGTATAAAAGTGCTGAAACTTTTTGAAGATCCTTCGTATGTTATCATTGATCAGTAATGCTGCCAACCAGGCACGTGCACAGATAGACCCCTAGTGGTGCTCAAGCACCTGCCCTTTTGCCCTGGATGAGAAAAGTGCCCTTTTTTGCTGGAGCACAATTTTTTCCTACATTCATCAATATTTAAAATGAGGTTTACAAATGAGGAATAATTTTGCTAGGTAATTAACATTACAAACTAATATATGTAGATGGCTAAATATAATGCTCTATGATATAGAACAGCATACAAAAATGATGAATAAATAGGAAAATGTTACTTAGCTGTCTATTTGATTTTATTGGCATAATAATAGGCCCATTGTTAACATTAACTACCCAAAGTGGGTTTCTGATTTGAAATCAAAGGTAGGTTTTAAGTTGAGCAGTCTGGTGAGGTAAATTAATACTAGTAATGGTATATTATTAGTGTAATGCTTCAACTCTGCCAGAAAAGAGTAAAATGATGTATACTGTGTTCTCCCCTTAATGGAGATTCAGTAAGTCACTCTTGATTATTATGCACAACATTGATTTATCTCATTTACAATTATTAATTAATATATTGTTTGGTTATTAAAAAGCGTGCACAAAATGGCCTTGTTTTGCCTGTTTTTCATTTATTTATGCAATTTGATCATTCGAGTTATTTGATTAGATGTGTATTGATTGTGTTAACAAAAATAAATATATAAGTTAAATATCCTACTGTGTTTTTTATTTTTTATTTTTTTTTTTATTAATAATTTTGGCGATGGGTGCCCTTTTTTTTGGCTTGAGCACCTGCCCCCAAAAATGTCTGTGCACGTGCCAGCTGCTAACCATATAAACAATATAGTAATAAATGATGTTAAGTAAAAAAAAAAAAAGTGTTTTGTTACATATTGACTCAGTACTGATTAAACTAATCACGTCAGTGTATATAATAACTTACTTACCAGGAGGACACACCATAAACTTTTGACATACCCATACATTTACCCATTGGGCTGTTCATTTTTTTTTACTGTTTAGTTCAATTGTTTGTGTATTAATCTGAAGATTGCTTTAGTTCATTGATTTTACACAAACCAAAACACAACAGTGACCAAGGCATCGTTTGGTTACCATGGATGCAACGCGCATGCGCAAAATGGATATTCCTGCGAGCGCTTGAGTGACATTGTCAGTGAGCGCTGATGGCAGGGGTATAGTACGTGTCATTTATGCACATGAACGCTACCGTTCTTCACTTACGGTATACATCTTAATGATTGGAATTTCTAATGCATATTAAAATAAGAAAGTATTCTGTATCAAATGTCAACAATGCAAACGAGCTGGAACATCTGTACCAGTGAGGAACGCTTGCGAAAGAGAGATGCAATAGAGAGAGAGAGAGAGAGAGAGAGAGAGAGAGCGAGAGAGAGAGAGAGAATGGCTGTGCACGTTAGATCTGTACAAGTTCCATCATAATTTGCATGTTACTTATTTGAAGACAATATGACTGTACGAACAAGGTTGATAACAAACTTATCAGATATGACACGTCTGTGGGTAAAGGCTTGAGGTACACACAGGTACACACACACACACACACACACACACACATCATTCCAAAAAAGAAAAAAACAGAACAGAAGGATTCGTACTTAGTACAGTGCATCAGTACCCCAAGCACATCACTGTTCTATACATTTGATCTTCATGAGGGTCAGTAAAACATAAATACGACTGCAGAGTGTAAACATTTTTAAGGTTTACCACTTAAATTTAAATTTAGAACATTATACTTGTTAAATGTGATTCCATTCAAAGGGAGAGTCTATAACAAGTACAAAACAGCAGTAGGGCATTGCAATGATTATCAATGCTGTATGTATTTATGTTAACATTATATGATCCATACAGATAGTCAGTCAATGAATACTGGCTTGTGCTTTTTATTAGTATTCTACTGGTCAAACTAAACCATTAGGCATTACTAAGTGTAGAAATGGTATTCCGACTGCTACACTCACTAACGTCTGCGAAATCAGTAACAATCTGAAAGGGAATGCTTCTACCTAATACTGTGCAAACAATACGTTTTCCAATGATGCTGCCATATACTGCATCTGTGCCCAAATCAGATGGTGCACTTGCCTTAATAATAAGCAATTAATCATAAATCTATGTACACATGGTCACCTTACTGGGGATCTTATTTAATTAAGCACAGGTCATAAACCAGTAGGACTTGTCTCACCGAATCTGAGGACATGCGGCATCGCGCAGGAGCAGCTGATAAATAGCCCGCTCAGCATCAGCATCAGCACCAGCAGCAGCACTGTTCTCGGCGCATCGCCGCAAATCCAATAGCTATAAAGCGCACGGCTTCTCCCCATCTTGTTACGGCTCCTTCTCTTTCATCCTACAGGTGGAAACCAGCTAAGATATCCACACGCGTCCAGTCGTATCTCCAAATAACAGAAAAGCTCGTCACAGCATGACCGGCCTCGCACCCACTCCGCTTTAACCTGCGCTTACTGTGTTAGAGCCGGGGACGCACGTCGCATAGATGCATTTGTTACACAGAAAAATCAGGATTAGATTCGGAGGCCCAAGGAGCAGAGAGAATACAAATGTGTGCGTGTGTGTGTGTGTGTGTGTGTGTATGTGTGTGTTTGACGCGTCATTGCCCACGCGCCCCGTTATACTGCACTGCCGCACAAACGGTGACGTCGAGCCTCGGTTTTTGCGGGTGTTTGCGCGCATGTGTGTGAAATGAATTGGTTTTAAATTGATTATTATGAATTGTCCCATTTATTTAGTGCCCAGTGACAAAGCTTGGCCGTAAATATATTTGTTTTTCTAAACCATCAGGATTGGATATGGTCTTTTTGGGTTATGGTCTTCACAGCATGTTGGTTATTTTTAACTACTGGAGAATAAACAAGCTGATTTTACATTTAAACAAGATTTATGGGTCATTATAGAACCCCACAGCGCACTATCAAGCCACACATTTAAATCAAATACAATTGTAATTGAAACAGACGTAATTTAGTTAGGTGTGTGAACTGACACTTTTGTAAAATGAATTTAAGGTATGTATTAGCATAGCATTTTTTTTTTTCCCATTAGGTCGCATAGTTGCAACTTTTGTTATAAACTGTTATTTTTTACTCTTATCAAACAACTGTAAAATTAATATTCCATTTTGTTAAATAAAGCACATTTGACACGTTTTGATTTAAACCTGAATCACTGATTCATTTATTGTCTGTTTTATCCTGATCAGGGATCACTGCTTTATCCTGATCACTGTGTACGGAGAGACACACCCTGAGAGCACTCTTTTCTCATCTCTGTGTAGGCGCCATCAATCAGCCAGCAGAGGTCGTAATTGCATTAGTTATGAGAGCGAGACCCTACCGGCTTAATCCCACCCATATCTAAGTCCATTTTGTTAAATAAAGCACATTTGACACGTTTTGATTTAAACCTGAATCACTGATTCATTTATTGTCTGTTTTCCCACTGCTTTATCCTGATCAGGGTCAAATTGGGTCTGTTTCATTGTGCGAAAGGCAGCAAACACCCCGGACAGTCCATGCAGGCACATTCATACATTCATTCAGACTGCGCCATGAATTTTCTGGGGCACTGCATGTTTGTTTTTCTAGGCAGTGTGTTTTCCCAGAAAAATAATGGTTATTTCAGCAAGACAATGCAGGTCATTTTGCGCACATTACAACAGCATGGCTTTATTGTCATAGAGTGATTGTGCTTGACTGGCCTGCCTGAGGCAGGCTATATTGTTTTTGTTGCATTTTACAAAATGTCACAACATATCTGGAAATAGGGGTTGTAGTTTGAGAACAACATTGCTCAAGGTTTTTTTTTTCCTCATTGCTGCTGCTGCAAAAATTTGACTTTTGCTGTCTTGTCAAGGCACCAGCATGAGTACTGGACAATTTATGTTGGGCATAGCATGATTCTCCCTATCATGGGATGGTGCCAGCAACGAAGGAATTGCAACAGGAAATTGGATGAGGAAAATGTAAAAAAAATATTTTCAAAATCCAGATAAATCTCTGTGTGAAGAGCAAGAGCAAAAATCAATACTGAATGCCTGTGACCTTTAATCCTTCAGACAGCACTGCATTACAATTCAACATCCTGACCTACTGGAATACTGTGTTTGGAAATGCTTTAGAAAGCCCTTGTCAGTAAAGACGTTTTGTTGCTGTATCTACAAATGCAAGTTAAGACTCTAACAAAACCATAATTGTGTTTAATTTAAGCCGTTTATAGATTGACATGCTCTTATGCTTCTGATCATTCTTTTACTGCATAACCTTATTGCATTTGAGCTGCAATACACAGACTGATAACCATGCCTTCTTTTTACAGATTACAAAAGCCTAATGCTCATGTTTTTCATACTTATTATGAACATAAAGAATTAAGTTAAAATTTTGTAAACATCTTATCATGTTTCAGACTAAACGTCAGATTAATGCCTACAATATTGACTATCACAGTAGTAACTACATGATGTTCTAATCATTTAAACCAGAAAAGGGCTATTAGGTATTTAATTTATTTATGTGGAATTGTGGGCAATCAAAGATTATCATCTCCTAGTATCTGAAACTTCTTCTTGTTCCTCAGCCTTTGTCCTGTTAGGGGTCGCCGGCGGGATTTGGCACAGTTTTTATACCGGATGCCCTTCCTGACAAAACCCTCCCTATTTATCTGGGCTTGGGACCGGCACTACAATGCACTGGTCTGTGCATCCCAGCGGCTAGGTAACTATGGGACAATTCAGTGTCTCCAATTAGCCTATCGGTATGTCTTTGGACTGTGGGAGGAAACCGGAGCACCCGGAGGAAACCCACGCAGACACGAGGAGAACATGCAAACTCCGCACAGAAAGGACCCGGACAGCCACTCAGGTGGCGCAGCGGTAAAGTACGCTAGCTCACCAGAGTTGGGGTTTTGAATACATCGTATCGAATCTCAGCTCTGCCTTTCCGACTGGGCTGGGCGGCAGCATGAACAACGACTGGCTGTTGTTCAGGGTTAGAGGGTAAGAAAGTCGGATCATAGGTCCTCATAACTGGTGCGACTGCGGCCCCTGCTGGCTGACTGATGCCTGCACAGGGCTGAGGAATAATGCTGATGGGGGTGTGGCCCTCCGTACACAGTGCTCGTCAAGTGTATGAACTCGACTCGTGCAGGTGAAAAATGCACTATCTGTACTGACTGTGCGTACCGGAGGGGGCGCATGTCAGTTGAGAGGCGTCCTCAGTCAGCGGTGAAGGGTCGAATCAGTATAGAGGACGCATTCAGGGTAATTGGGCACGACTAGACTCGGGGATAAAAATTGGGGGAAAAAAGAAGGACCCAGACCGCCCCACCCAGGGATTGAACCCAGGACCTCCTCGCTGTGAGGCGACAGTGCTACCCACTTAGCCACCGTGCCGCCCTCCTAGTATCTGAAACCTCAAACAGTATTTAAGTCGATTTAGAAATCTTCAAGTGTCTAATGGATGTAAACAGTGCTGAAACATTTTGATATGCAGAACCTTTTTTCAGCTATTACATTGTCACAGTAGTCTTCCAAACTACAGAGTATAGGGCTCCAATGCACTCCATAAAATTGTCCAGCCTGCTTCAAGTGTAAATGACTCACACTGGTAGTGATACACTGTGAATAGGAAGAGAAGATGAAAGGTGGCTTTGATTTAGATTTGCCTTCCCCCTCTAGAATCAACTGAATCCTTGTGTGGAAGTGTGAACAGTGTGGGTGTATGTGTGCCTGTATGAATGCATGTGTTAGTGCGTGCAAGAGTCTAAAAGAAAAAGGGTATTTATAAAATGTAGTTAAAGTCTTTCATTAATATTTAATTGGTTTATATATCACTGTGCTATGTGCATAACACGTTAGGGAAATATTTTAAATCATATAAATAACTATAGCTTTTTTTTTCTGTTCATGCCATTTTTCACAAATTTTCTCGCAATCTATTTGGATCCAATTACCTGATCATAACTCACCTCTACTGCAGACCTCCAGCTCTGACCATGAAGGGTCGCAAACTTGACATGCCCCCTCTGACACGTGTGCAGTACTGACAAAATTTTTTCACCTGCATGATGCCATTATCCCCTGTCTTACTGTGCAAGTGTCATCAATCAGCCAGCAGAGGCCATAACTGCAGCAGTTATAAGAAAAACCTGTTTAGCCACTGTTCCGCCCCTTCGGGTGTCTGAGAATGAAAACCAGGTAATATATATATATATATATATATATACCCTTGTCTTTTTGAACATATTTAAACATATGGACATTTGAGATTAATTATCAATTAGACACCCATTATAAATTCTCTGACAGTTTTTCCCACTCCTCCACGCAGAATTTCTTCAGCTGTGTGAGGTTTGAGGGGTTTCTTGCATGCACAGCCCGTTTCAATTCACCCCACAGCATCTCAATAGGATTAAGATCCAGGCTTTGACTTGGCCATTCCAGAAGTCTCCATTTCTTTCTTTTGAGCCATTCCTTGGTGAGTTTACTGGAATGTTTAGGGTTGTTGTCATGCTGCATTGTCCATCTACCTGTAGGTCCCGTGATGACATTATAGGATTATTGGAGGATTCTTTACGCATCTTGCAGTCTGCTCTTGGGCTGAACTTGCTAGGACGGCCTGACCTGGCCAGGTTGGGAGTTGTTTTAAATGTTCTCCACTTGTAAATGATTTTTCGGACAGTGGAATGGCTGATTTCTAATTGTTTTGAGATCTTTTTAAATCCCTTCCCAGACTCATATGCATCTACAACCTTCTTTCTGAAGGCCTCAGAGAGCTCTTTAGATGGTGATACCACTCACTTTAACAATCAAGAGCAAACCAAACTAATGTCTGAGGTTTAAATAAAACTCAAATGTCCTCTAACGATGGTCTAATCATTGCAGCTGATGTGGTGCACCGGATTCTAATTTAAGACATTTTAAGTAGTAATAAATGTGGGGGTGTCCTAACTTTTTCCTCACAATAAATTTCCATTTTTGTTCATTACATTTTACAACTTGTGTTTAAAAGTAATTTTTAACATTTATTTGTTTAGTTATATAAGCTCCATCTCTCAGTACTGTTCAAATGAAGCTCAAATGTTCATATGTTTAATTTTGTTCAAAAAGACAAAGGTTCTCATGGTGTGTCCTAACTTTTTATATATATATTTATATATATATATATATATATACTGTATATATATACTGTATATATATATATATATATATATATATATATATATATATATATAGCTTTAAAAAATATATATATATTTTTTTAATTTAGACCACAACACTGTATGTAAAGTATGTAATGTAATATTTATTACAATATTACAATTTCTAATATTTTTGTGAATGATGTATGTTAATCTAATTAATACATTAGTCAAAATAAATATATTACAATTTACTTTTGACTTGTATAAAAGAGATAAATGTAATAATTCTCTTTACACGCATTTAAACTGCACACATTTATCAAATTTGGCATCATGTTAAATTTCAAATTTATATTCATGAATTACTGATTAAATCTAATCAGATAAACAGAGAACGAGAGAAAGCTGAATGATAAGAGGCTTAACAACACACCACACATTCTAATTTACACAGAAAGGACAGATATTGACAGAGGCCTACACCTTATTGCTTTAAGAGCTTTCAATGAGCTGCCAGCAGCTAGAGTTACACTGTCCACGCTACTGCTCAGAACAAAACCCAACAAAACATTAATAACATTAACTCAGAGTTGTATCAACGTTGTAGCAGTCTACCTAATGTGCACTTGGTATATCAGCCAGACATTCACCCTTAACCATCTCTATAATCAGATGTACCTGACAGAGAAAGGAGTAGCTGTTTTTGCCAAAAGTTTAAAATACATATCCATGAACAGAAATCTACATATAATCAGAAATCCATCAACTCTTTAGACTCAGCTTTATAATACCTCTTCACCAGACAAGTCTTTTCATTTCACAGTAGACATCAGAGCTTAAGGACAACCATCAGCCCATCTCCCAAATAATACACTACGCAAACCACCACTAGACCACACAAGAGCTCTGCCCCCACCTATGAAATGAAAATAACAATAAATGTATATAATATATGCTGATGACCTCTGCTGGCTGATTGATGGCACCTGTACAATGAGACAGGGGATAATGGAGATCAGGGTGTGTCTCTCCGTACACAAAGCTGAACCACATATGAATTTGCCTTGTGCAGGTAAAAAGATGCAGTCAGGTACTGCACACGTGTCGGAGGAGGCGTGTGTTAGTCAGAGTGGAGGTCAACATCAGTAGAGAGGAAGTGTAATGCAACCACAATGGAAATAAGTCTATGGACTTTTTGTGTTATCCCTGACTGTTTCAGTTTTTTATAGGAGGTATTGTATCTATTTATAAAATATGAAATGGTTCAATAAAATCAAATCAAAACCAGGTAATTGGATACGACTAGATTGGGAAAAAAATAAATAAATAAAAATAAAGATTCAAGAGAATTAACAAATCACAGATTCTTTTTTTTATATTGCATTTTACAAATCGTCCCAACTTTTCTGGAAATGGGGTTTGTATGCAAACTACCATAATGTGCTATTCCTTCAGTTGCGTTGCACAATTCACTGTTGGCTGGTCTAGATCGGGTGTTGATGAATAAACACATAATATCTCTGTATTATGCCAGTAGGAAGCAGGTTAGAGCCTTTATCCTGAGAACCACTGTCATAGGTATATAAAATACCCCACAATATATAATTAGGTAAACTGGCTCTCTACAGTAAAAAGCTACTCAAACTTGATCCTAAAAGACTAAAGTTGTGCCTGTCCACAGATGGTCTTACCTTCCTTTAATTTTTGTCATACAGGTTTGCCTTCATTTTCTTATTTTATTTTTTTTATAAAGTGATGGTTGGAAAACAACTGGATTAGGGGTGAGCTTCAGTCCAGGGGTTCTATTTTCTTCTCAAGAGGTCACAAGAGGTGCCACACACCTGAAGAGAAGGAAACAGAACCCTGTTCAGATTTTCAATCCAAGGTGTAGATTCTCAATTTAAGGAACAGAGCAAAAGAGCAATTAAAAAGCCCTGAACTAAATAGACATAATTACAAATAATAAAGCAGCTAATTAATAAAGGATTCCAATATACAATATCAGCAATCCGCTACAGAGATAGTGGATAGTAAAGTAATAGTGCAAAAATGAGAACTGGATGTTGCTTTGCGATATGACAGGCTCTATCCTAGCCGTCTGTGACATACCAAGTTCTCAGAAAAGAGAACAGTACAGGAGGTTAGTAAAGGAACCTTCTCTGCTGCAGTCCTCCACTAGAGCCTAACTAACACACACTTCCTCCGACATGTGTACATTACATGCTTCTTCATTTTCATTTTCATTTTCATTTTCAGCATTTAGCAGACGCTTTTATCCAAAGCGACTTACACAATGAGCGGAACACGATGAGCAATTGAGGGTTAAGGGCCTTGCTCAGGGACCCAACAGTGGCAACTTGTGGTGGTGGCGGGGCTTGAACCGGCAACCTTCTGCTTACTAGTCCAGTACCTTAACCACTGAGCTATCACTGGCCCTTCACACACTGATCTCCATTATCCCCCGTCTTTGAGCAACCAGCAGAGGTCATAACTGCAGTAGTTATGAGGAATCCCTTCCGGCAATTTCTACCCAACTGAAGATCCAATCATTGTCCAGACAGGCGCCCAGCATGCTGGTAGCAAGGCTAAGATTTGAACTAAGTTTAAGATCTCAGCTCTGGTGTGCTAGTGTGTTTTACCACTGCACAACCTGAGTGCCATAATGAGTTTTTTTTTGTGACTAATTTGATATAGACACATTAAATAGGACTAAATGGTTATATTAGATATTAAGGAACACTTTTCCTAATTTACTTTTCTGTATGACTAGTTACATATTCCACTTTCACATACATACAGAGCAATTCACTATGTATCAACAAACCTTTGTCCACTTGTGTATAGCTATAGCACATGTCAGCATTCTAGAAAATTCATTGTCGTAAAATCCAAAACAGAAACGCATGTGCCATCCCTCTTCCTGTTATTCTCTAATACCCATCTGATTCAATTACTCATCCCTTAATTCTTTCATTGTCAGCCTTTCAGTCACCCATGTACAGCAGATCTTCTGGTATACCCATTCAGCAGATTTTGATTTAGTGATACAGAATGTCCTCCATCTGTTTATTTACTACAGTCATATGCACCAATTTCACAACTTCCCTTTTGTTTTTATATAATTACTATAATTAGGACACTTATTATAGTGTTTGAAGATATTTCAGCACAAACCCGAGAAAAATCATGAAAATAAGAATTTTTACTAAATAGGTTTACACCATCCCTATATGTTAACGGTAGGTAATACTACAACCCCAAATCAGAAAAAGTTGGGACAGCATGGAAATGCAAATAATGAAAAAAGTTTCTTACATTTACTTTGACTTTTATTTGATTACAAACAGGATGAACCTGAGATATTTCATGTTTTGTCTGGTCAACTTCATTTCATTTATTAATAAACATCCATTCCTGCATTTCAGGCCTGCAACACATTCCAAAAAATTTCCACTGTGTAATGGTCCATCCTAGATGCCTCAGAACCCAGAGAAGTCGACGCTGCTTCTGGACATGGTTGACATTAGGCTTCTTTTTGCACAGTAAAGTTTTAAGTGGCATTTGTGCATGTAACTCTGTATTGTATTACATATTGCATTACTAGCCCTAAATTGCCTCCATCTCATTTTTTTTGGAATGTGTTGCAGGCCTGAAATGCAGGAATGGATGTTTATTATCAAATGAAATCAAGTTGAGCAGATAAAACATGAAATATCTTGGGATCAAACTGCCTGCAATCAAATAAAAGTCAAAGTAAATGTGAGGAACACTGCATTTTTATTTTATTTGCAACTTTTTCTGATTTAGGGTTGTAGTTATTTATAATCTGGTGATTTTACTAAAATCCCACACTGGATATTAAACATAACAGAAGATTAAGAAAAAACATTGTAACTTACTTTTGCACTCAACATTTTAATATATCTGCAAAATAGGAATTCTCTATAGATGAGGGCTTTCATAAACAAATGAATTCTTATAGAATATTGCCCCATTTATTACTTTATTTTTGGAAAAATGAAAACATACTAATTAAGTCTGGTAAAGCACAGTGATTTTTTTTTTCTAGTTTATTTATGCATTTTCTCCCAATTTAGTGTAGTCATTTTGTCTTCCGCTGCTGGGGGATCCCTGATTGAGGAGGGTATATTGCTGCTCATGCCTCCTCCTCCCTTAGCAGAATGCTTTTTCACCCATGCATTCTGCACAGGCGCCTCTCTATCTGCCAATCAGGGTCCTTACACAGCGTTTGAAGACCCCGTCCACACAGTCCGGTCATCCCGCCCTGGCAGAACCGTGTCTGCTGCAGGCACTGCCAATTATGCCTGCTAGATGGCGCCCAGCCGACCAGTGGCAACACCAAGTTTCGAACCCAGGAGTTAAGAATTTCGGCGCTGGTGTGCTAGCGGAATATCCCGCTGTGCCACCTGGGCACCTAAAGCATGGTATAGTGTCTCCAGTCAATTTCTGTGGCAAAATAAATAATTTTCTCTGGGCGAAACAGAACCATATTTCTATCTTTTATATTATACATTATACAATTAATCATAACTTGAAAACATGCTATATATACTGTGTATATATACACAACTAGCATGTTTTCAAGTTATGATTAATTGTATAATATATCTGGATATTTTTGGTTGGTGGACTATTCTCAGCCCAGCAGTGACAGTGAGGTGTTTAAAAACTCCATCAGCATTGCTGTGTCTTATTCACTAATACCAGCACAACACACACTAACACACCACCACCATGTCAGTGTCACTGCAGTGCTGAGAATGATCCACCACCCAAATAATACCTGCTCTGTAGTGATCCTGTGGGGGTCCTGACCATTGAAGAACATGGTGATACCGGCTAAAAAGTATGTAGAGAAACAGATGGACAACAGTCAGTAATTGTAGAACTACAAAGTGCTACTATATGGTAAGTGAAGCTGATAAAATGGACATGTATATATGTCCACAGATGTATATATATATATATATATATATATATATATATATATATATATATATATATATATATATATATATATATATATATATATATATATATAAATATCTGTTGTTTTTGTATTATACCTGTGTACTTATAATGCCATGCAAACTGGATGGTATATATCTCATCAATGCTGTTGCTTTGAATTAGAGTGTCTATTAAACAGTGTAAAAGTAAATTTGACAGGTTTGACATATTTTAAACCAAATGCAGAGAATATTACAATACAAATCAAGACTCAGATACTACAATTATACTATCTACCATTTTTCAACTCATGTGTACTGTTACAAATGCAAACTACCACAGTTTATTAGTGCTAGCTAGCTGCTGAAATAGAAAGAGTACACAGAGTGTTTCCAAATTACATGTTCTGGAATTTTAATTCATGGTAAAAAAAAAAAAAGTACACATATTTGTGGAACATATATAGTATGTTTTTATTATAACTAACAATTAGTGTTAATTTATCATAATACAAATGTAATATCTACCTAGTAAAAGACATGTAATATTAACTGAAGAAAAGATAGACCAAATTATTTAATTGAATGATTGTGTTCACATCTTTTTTTTTACAATTATTGCCAACTTATCCAATTTATAGTAAACTTCTAATTTACAATGGCATAAGAATTAGGCATTATTGGTCAAATTATAGTATTTATTGAGCTGGGAATGTGCTTATGCAGTGTAGTTTTTGCAAACAATAAACTGCTTCCATAAAGGTAAGAAAATCATCACATTTGTGCTTTAGTTTTGTGTGTGTGTGTGTGTGTGTGTTTTTTTTTACATACGTTAAAATCCAAAATCATTTTGTATGAAATACTGGACAGGATTTTAAGCAGGATCCTTGAAAGGGCTGTCGTTCGTATAACAGACAGTTATACTGTAGTATTTAATAAAAAGGGGACAACAAGTGGCAAACAATCTAAATCAATAAAGATTCCTATAATAATGCACTGTGAACATACACAATACATGTCAATCTCATTTCAATTCACTGATTTGTTAGTCTTCAATGATAAAAATACTGAATTCAGGTGAAGTTGCCCTTGTGTAGCAAACAGTTATCTTCAGATCTAGAGAAATGTGGGATGATGTCCAGTGGGTCTACTCTCAGTTTGATTTGATGGAATTAACTCAGGAAGAAGATTAGGAGTTGTTAGCAGATTACAGATGTGGCTTAGCAGAAGTGATGACGTAATTCTGTTGTGAGAACTCCAGATATTAGCACAAAGATGAAGTTGGACTGTAGTTGGTAGGCAGCTCCAGCTGGAGTTGTCTTGAGGTGGCTGGATGGGCTTGTTAGAAAAGTGCCATTAAAGCTGCTCTCTGTTTGGTTTGATGCAGTTACATTTGGAGATAATGTAACTTCAGATAATACCTAGTAAGAAAAAAAAAAAAGTAAAAAAAAGTAAGATATAAATGGAAAATCAATAGATGCAGTGTAAAGATTAGAATAGCGCTTTGTGAAATTTAATATAGGCCTATTTACTCTGTACAGAATTGCATTGCTTTGAACACTAACTAAATGACTGTACATATCAGCTACAGTATGAAAAGGTCATGTCCAACATTATGTTCTAACTGGTTGGGTTTCCTGATAAGCCAGCAGGTAATAAGTAAAACTAACTGCATGGTTACATTTTGAAGCTGAACTGTTACACCACTGTCAAACCACTTTTCCAAAAAGAAAAAGGATCAGCCAGACTGTTAACAGTGAAAGATGCAAAAGCCAAAATCTGTAATGGTACAGGGGTGCTCAGTGCTCATGGCATGGGTGACTTGCATATGTGTGAAGGAACCATTAAAGCAGAGGTGTAAATTGGGATTTTAGAGAAACACATGTTGCCATCAAAGTGACTTCTTT